>NC_056743.1:327382983-327387983 GCF_019279795.1 Protopterus annectens
TTAGCTTCCAGGCCTAAAGAAGTAAGACAAGCAAATTCAGAATGTACTCGCTGTGTCTGCCCCAAGATCACTTAGTGCAGTACTCCGTAGGCCAGCAACAGTACCTTTGTAAGCATTACTGCTCTGGGAAAGAAAGAATATCAGTGCTTTGCTTGATGTGGAACCATACATAACTATACACAGAACAAAGACGCTTTAGTAAATGACATCCAAATGCATTGCTTGGATTCTCAGCTTAGAATTGTGGACCTTTGCTCAGCAACAGTTTAACTTCTGCATTTGCTGAATGTAATCATTCAAAATTCATCCTTTAGTAGACGGAAAAATAAAGTACGACTTCTGAAATAATGTATTACTTTGAGTTAACAACAAATGTAACAAAACTTGAAGAAAAAAAAAAAAAACTCCAACCACAAAACACCAACCAAGCGTAGAACACAACTTTATTTAGCGCTTTCGTCAGCATATAACAAAGACTTCCTCAGAATACCCTACGCTAGGTTGGTGTTTCCTGGTTGGAGTTGTTTTTTTTTTTTTCTTCAAGTTTTGTGCTGGTTCCAAGTTTGTTGAACAAATGTTATAACAGTTTTTATGTGAATAAGCTCTACTCTCATTCATTAACAACATAACCTATTCAAACCTGCATTACACTTTATCAAATTTGACTTCAATGAACAACTGAAAAATCATGGCAATGTCACCTGGTTTAATTTCTCCAAGTCTTTTGGGTTTCTAGTACTATGACAGGGATTGTTCCCAATCCTAAGTCAAAGTACAGTTAATGTTCATGAAATTAGTACTGTTTCAATCTTTGATGTTTGCCAAAAGTGCTCTTCCCAGCACCTGTAATATCACCAGAATCGACTCATTCTGCAATTCATGCAGATTTACAGGTATGTGTAGCATATCTAAATAAGACTGCTAATTCTTTTTTTATGAGACTCATTGTTCATACTACTATGGGAACTGTCTAGGCATCCTTCTTCCACATTGCCCTCGTTTCTACCTGCAAGTCCTGGTATTTTATGACTTTGTGTCTCTCTGTAACACATTTTAATCACTGGCTGAAACAATTTCAATTTTCAATGCTACTTTTGTCTTCTTTTCATGGACTACTATATCTGGTTTTCTCACATCTACTTTTTGAAATGTTGGTAATGGGTGATCCCATGTGATATAAACTTCATCATTCTCTGCAATGCTTTGTGGCTGATGTTTCTAATGCTTCTCAACTACTTCAGTACTGTAATGTTTGCACAATCCCCAGTGCAACAGTCTTGCCACATTATTATGCCTTTCCGTGTACAGGCCCTCTGCCATTAGCGTATCACATCCAGCAACAGGATGTGTGACTGTTTCCATTTCTGTTTTACAAAACCTACATTTGTCTGTTTTTCTCAAATGTTCAATACATTTTGTAAACCAAGGTGTATGTAGTCCACTATCGTGGGCCACAAATATTAACTTTTCATGTTTTGGTTTAAATTCACCTCTCCTTAGACATTATTTCAGTATTGTCACTTGTATGAACACTTGTAATGCTGCTGGGGATGGTTTGTATTCCTGTCTTAATGAATGTATCAGACATTTATATCCAACTCAAATGTCCAAAATGATCATGGCCTAACTCTACCATTACACATGAACTGAAGATACTGTTTTATCATCACACATAAATTCAGTCCTTCCTCATAGTTTCCTAAACAAATACTGATATTTCCATGAGAAAGAAAAAATAAACTAAATTGGACATAATGCCAGTCTGCAATTTGCATTCTAGTAAACAGGTGACAATTTACAAATATACATGGTGAAGCATAACTTTTATTTGTCTGATCAGTTTCGCTCAGATTGCAAATTTTAGTTTTTTTTTTTGTACCATAACGTACAAATCAGTGAAGATATGAGAATACCATACAGAATGAAAAATAAACCTTTTTCTTCTGCCAATGTCACTGGAATGAAGTGAAACATATGAACAGGTTCAGAAGTACTAAAACAGGAAAAATAAGTGTTCATTACAGCTGAATGTTTTCTTAACTGATACCAGTTTGCAGCAACATGACAGGATGATGGGAACAGAAGACACAAGTGTAAATTTCACTAATGAATTGCTGCCAAATACTTTGGACATAATTTTACCTCTACAGTTTATAGAATGTGCAATTAAGAAGCATGCATTAACATACTTGTGAGTTAACACAATCATTTTGTTTAATTTTTAACCATACCACAAAACCATGGTCATGTATCCCAAGTTCCTCTACTTGGACCACTAATTTCTCCATCTAAATAAACAGACCAGACACAGTATCGTTAATGACACTAATGTCATACACTACAGACTTATACTCTAATTCCTTGTTCCAGCAATCCAAATGGGCTGATGCAGTCACTCCGGTCTGGCATCTATACCCTTTACAGATGGTTGAAGGACATTAAACTGCTAATATATGAAAGCAAAGGTAGCGTCACTCTGTTTGGCAAATATTGCAAAGCTAAAGCTTCTGATATTTCACAGGTCAGTATCTCTGATACAAAAAATTCCTAGAGACTGTAGATTACTGTAAGTAACACATTATCAATACAGATAATAAGGCTTATTCCAAGCTTATGTGGAGAAAATTATACATTACTGCATCAAAATTTAGGCACACAATACAGACGAAAGCATCATGGAACACCAGATAATAGAATTCCACACATTCAGGCCATGTTAAAATCACTGCATAATTATGGGTCACTGATTCCAGCAAATACAGCTGATAATGTCCTGTTAAATTTAACCACTTATTAAAACAGTGCTGCCAGTTTCACTGCCATTACATATAGTTCTACTTAGTATTGTCTGGTCTTAGAATGGCTCAATGCAGGCTATAAAATATTTTTCACCCAAGTGTAATTTACCCTCAGACAATTGCACAAATAGTTCTGTCCTGCCCTAGTCTCCTTAACTTGTTGGCAACAACCCAATGAATCACTTAAGTCTTCTACAGCTAATTAATTAAAGATGATCACATCTGCAAGGAAACTAGCGTACAGCAACTACATCACTTACTTCTTATCATCCTGAACTCTGCCAGCTGATTACAGTTTCAACTACTTTTGCAAAATCCTAAAAAAAGACATGCTGCCATTAAACAAGTGCAACAAAACCTGGCAAAGCAGAGTTTTCACTGTGTAGTACCTTAAACCTCCTCTGAATTAAATCTGAAAATGAATACTTAAGGAAATACAAGTGCTCCAGCTACATGGTTTCTGAATGCCCACTGTCCTTTCACTTTTTTAAGTCTTTAGTGAGACACTCACCCCAGTAAAGACACACCTTGCCAGCTATACACATTGCATATTTTGCCCCATTTAAGTGCTAATCAGTACAGCATAAGTGGATAATCTGGCCATTTTCTGAAACCACAGAATTCTTAAAAAAATGACTTATGGCCATAACATTAGGGTAATTGCAAAACTTCCTCAAATTAGGAACAAAGCAAGTAAAAAGGTCACACAGAAAGCAGCAAAAAGACCCTGGTAAACCATTGTCTTTGTTGTGGAATACCTTAAACGTCCTTTGAAGAAGGCCAATAGGAGACATACAAATGTACATAAATAAAAAAAAACTTTCTGTAACACTACCACTAGTCAGACAAATTACATCTGAAGTTAGTAGTAAGACTGATTAATATCTAAATGAAAGTAATCATTTGCCTTTCTACTGTCTATAATTTTTAAGGTTCTGATTGTTGAAGATATGCTGGGATTTATCATTTGTGGTTCAGTCATTCAGCATTTTGAACAAGCACCATAGATATATATATCTACATAGTTCTACATTAGATCTCTGAAATCCCATTTCACTGAAATTCATTTCACTGAGACCAAATCATCTAATTTTCAGAATACTGAAAATTCATTTAACTGACTCTCATTTCACTGAATTGTAAGCTATAGACCTGATATGGGTTTCAATTTGCCTTTAAATTGTTTGTGATAGAAAGAATTTCAGTAACTTACAGAGCATTAGAATACCGATAGTAATGTAGAAAGTGGTGGTGTAGTGTTTTTAAATGTGGGTATGTATCTTTACATTTGTATGGGAAGTACCTAAAGTAATATGGCATATGTTTTGTGCATTCCCAGCAGTAGTGGCAGCGTGTAGAGTACTGTGAGGCAAGTTCATAGGTTCATAGGTAGGTACTACGCTACCTGCCTGAAGGAATTTATAAGCCTAGCCGGAATGTGTTGGCTTTCGTTGCCCCCTTAGATTAGTTCCCTGTGCCTCTGTCCAGCAGAGCCATTGAAGTGATCCCTGGGGTAAACTTCCTGTTTCCCGTCCACTCATCAAGGTTTCTCTTGACGAGGGTTATAGGTTCATAGGTAGGTACTAGGCTATCTGCCCAAGGGCATTTATCGTCTTTTCTCATTCTCGTCTCTTTCGTTGCGTTTGTTGTTGTTGCGGCCATTCCCTCACTTGGAATAGCCCACCTACTTGCTTCTTGGTTTCCTGGTAAAGATAGTGACGATAGCAGCGTAGCCATCGATTGGCTAACAGGCGTCAATAGTCCCACTAGCTGCGTCAACTGCCCAATGAGCTTGCGAAGCTCTCCAAGCTCAGAACCCTTGTTAACACTATCAGAAGCCTTAGCCACATGCAAATCCATCCGAAAAACAAACCAGAACCACAAAAGAAACGGATGGTGCCAGTAAAACTAGTAATCAAAAAACGAAGCACCTTGGACTCACAGAATGTGGCAAATGTCACAATCCAACAAACACAAAGCATGAGACGTCCACAAGAGAAAAATCACTTATCAAAGGCAATCAATAAATCATGATAAAATTCACTGTCATCCACTACATTGTTAGGAAATTTACAAACTTTTAATCCTTTTGGTACAATGTTCAGTTGTGGACAGTGTTTAAGATATGAATTATCCATATCTAACATTTTGTTCTTGTGTAAACAAAAATCTAAATCACTGAGCAACGAAAGAGACGAGCGA
>NC_056743.1:327392983-327467983 GCF_019279795.1 Protopterus annectens
CTCCTAGTATTAAGCAGTGGAACCTTGAGTTTGTCTCGAGTGGATTTTGTTACATCTGAAATGTTGTTTTGACATTGCCTAAAAAAAGGCACTATGGGGGAGGCAAGCACCTTTGCCAGTATCTGAAACCCTAGAAAAAGATAAGTGCAGACAAGTTCTGGCAAAGCAGCATGGCCTGTCGATCATGTCTTCACAGACTGACAGATACTGGATCTCCTGGACTGACAACACAAGCTAAGCCAAGAGTTGAAGTCGATCATTTTTGTTTACACTGTGGCATCATCCTGGATGAAGGCAGAATGCTGCTTATGGCCAGGGTCATACCTACCTGGGACACACAATCTGAGAGCTCAGTCATGTCTCTCTTCATATAGTCCAGAGAAGTATGTCTCAAGTTATTCACCCCAGCATGGGATAGGAGTCATAACGGTACTTGCTTCTGAGTGACTTGAGTGCATGTGTGATTTAATGGATCCTGGTACCTGTCAGGCAGCTGACTGTGACCTTCTCTTTGTCCAGCCTGTTTGGGGGGGGCATCTGTGTGTCTCACTATGGAGTCGCCTATTACCATGACATTAGGTTTTGAGGTGTTTTGCCTTAAGGGCTTATTTGTTGAGGCAGTGGTGTATGTGTTGTTATTTGTAGTGGTTTTTATTTGCATAACAGTGTGTGCAAGTGGTTTACTTTTGGGAGGTCTCTGATCTTTGGGTAGGCTTCTAGTGAGTACCTCCACTTATATGGGTTTATGTGTCATGACCTCATTTTGTGTGAGAGGTGAAGTGTGTGTGCTGACAATCTGTTTGAAGTCTGCTTTGTTGTTACATGAGAGAATTGTTTCCAATTTCATAGTGTAATTACATCTCTCACATAAGTTATTTGTTTCAGGAGTAAGTAATTGTCAGTATACATGAGGCAATTACTACATTGCCACAGGATCCCCATGTCAATCAGGCTGGTCGGTGAAAGGATGGGAAACCGCCCATCCATTATAGCAGGTTTTTAATGTATGCACTATTAGGAAAGGGAGTGGGCTAGTTTGACCAGTTTTTGTGCTAGGACTAACAAAGGTGCTTGTGCTATTGAAGGCTATGGATGATAAGTGTGACAATGCTGCTCAGTGTGCCTGTAGTGCAGTAGGTAAGCTTGGGATGGTTTCACTGATGTCTAGGGAAAATTTGAGTTTCATGGCATTTGCAACTATACAGGGCACTGCAATGGCAAATGAAAGACTTAAATACAGATGAAATAAAACACTTTTAAGCTAATCTACCATTAGGAAAGCACACAATGAACCTTCCTCCAGCAATCCTCAGCTCAGACAAGGGAGGATCCACACTCTTCTGTCACAAGGGTGTATAGGCATCCTTCTTTATGTAAGATGGCTGGTTTAGTGCTCAGGTGTATCAATAACAGGCTAGATTCAGCAGGTCTGGATCTAGTGTATGCTATCTAGCTATCAAAACAGTGTAAATCAAGTGCAGAGAAGTGCAAAAAATACTTAGAGCCCTTTTGTATGTTTCCCAGCTCAGACAGATCAGGTAAACACCTACTGAAACTAGATGAATAAACCCAGTCTCCCTAATATAAAAGCACAGTAAAGAAGTGTCCGAAGTAAAATACTACCACAAACAAACCTAAGCGGTATAAAATGCTACCACAAATAAACTTAAAGATATAGATACAGCAGTGTACTTTAAACAGTGTATAAAAGTGTGATTATTCAATAAAAGTACTTCACGTTGAATAAACGAGTCAAGAGCCACTCAATTGTACAGAATTTATAAAGGCACTAAAAAACAAGATAAGCTGATTAATAAGCCCTCCAGCCAATAAAACTACATTCAGAAATCTCAAGTGTTTCCCCAACCTACACAGACCAGACTACCTCCCAGGGCACTAGATGGAAAATCCACTGACCTCTTTTGATGTAAAAAGAAGTGTTTTCTAGAGTATAAAAATACACTATTTTATCCAACAGCTAGTTAGATAATTAAGCCCAATCAAGTGGAGCAGACAATGGGAAGCAAAATGCACTTTTTTCAACATAAGCACAAAGAAAGACAAACAAATAATTCAGGACATCAACAGCAGTGTAGAAGGGGAGGAGCTTATTAAGCTCAATCTACAGTAGGGGTGGGCAGCTTAAAATTACCAGGTGTAAAAAGCTGATCAACAAAGGGGACAGTGGGTGGGAAAACACAGCAGGGAATCACCAGCAGTGCTTTCATTTATGCAGACTTGAAATATTTGCAGACAAAGGCCCAGAATTTCACTGGATACTTAAGTATCACTCAAGAGATAATTTAATCAATGAAAATAACATGTGAAATGTGCAGCCTAGATAATTTAAGTGTCTACCTCTCACACAGAAGAAAAAAACCAGGCCAAGCAGATTTCTTAAAACAGAAAACAAAATGGAGCAGGTATCAGAAAGCAGCTCTATCAGTCACAGACAAAAAATATAGGGTTCCTCACCCAGCAGGGAATCACCAGTAATGCTTTACTTTATGCAGGCTTGAAATCTTTGCAGACAAAGACAACAG
Organism: Protopterus annectens; assembly: GCF_019279795.1. NCBI lineage: Eukaryota > Metazoa > Chordata > Ceratodontiformes > Protopteridae > Protopterus > Protopterus annectens. The sequence continues at coordinate 327,395,527 of NC_056743.1, forward strand.
CTCAGAATTTCACTGAGTATTTACATATCACTCAGGAGAAAATTTAACCAATAGAGAAAAATAAACATAAAATGTGCAGCCTAGACAATTTTAGTGTCTACCTCTCATATAGAATAAAAATCCCCAGGCAAGCAGATTTATTAAAACAGAAAACAAAATGGAGCAGGTATCAGAAAATATCAGTCATAGACAATAAATATAGGTTTTCTCACCCAGCAGGGAATCACCAGCAGTGCTTTACTTTATGCAGGCTTGAAATCTTTGCAGACAAGAAACTGTATAATAATTTAACATAATATTGACCTTTTAAAACAAAATAGGGATGATTCCAAAATGGTAGAAGTTAGACTGTGGAATTTAAAATTTACCTTTGATAGAAGTAATAATTTAAATAAAACTGAAAGAATTATAACTAATAAAGTTCTTGGAATTGCATGTTTCATAGCTATAAGTCATGTAGATATATTTGACCTGATCTTGTGCTAGATTTGTCTAAACACTTCAGAACATTAGAAGCAAAAAAAATACCATACCTGTAACTGTATGGGTATATAGTATTCTTAGATAAATGTCAAGTCATACGCTAGTTTATATGTAGCCAAAGCCACAAGGAAATTATCAGATAGATTTAAGGAGCATGTATACACAATGAAGATGAAATATAGCAATAATGCCCTTTATAAACACAGTCAGGCATGTGGTAAGTTAAAAAGATTCTTATTTTTCATACTTGATCATCAAGCTTATAGTTTCCAACATAGTGATATAACAACATTTTAGAAATAAAGGAACTTAAGTGGCAGTTATATTTGACCACATATTAATTTCAAAGTATTAATGAGTTGATTAACATAAAAAGTTATGCGAGTATGCTGTCAGCTAAATTCTAATTTGTAATTGTATTTTTTATATATATATATATATATATATATATATATATATATATATATATATTTTTTTTTGTTTTTACATTTTTAATGTCAGTATTTCAGTAATATACATGTTCAATGGTGATTTTGTAGTCAAGTGATGTTTTAAGTCTCTTTATTTAGCCGATGTTTCATAAGATGTATTCAGTTATGAGGAGGTTAACTTTTAAATAAACTATTCTCACCTGGATGTTTTTCTTTTTTGTTTGTTTAATATTTAACACTTTATAGTCACACATTATTTCTGGTTTGTAGTTTTATCTGAAGGACAGACTCTTGAGTTTCACAAATGGATATTCAGTATCAACAGACTGGTTTGGTCACAACTGGCTGATTAAATGTGTATTTTAAAACTGTAAGTGAAATTTTAGAAATTTTTGCTGTAAATACATTAAAACAGGTACTCTCTAATAACATAAGAAAGTGGGTATTCCAATTTGACCATAAGTTTTCTGAAGAACTGGTCATTTTCGTAGAAAATTTTAAGTTAACCTACATCACAGTTCCAAGCACCAAAGGCTAATAATAAGCTTTTATCCAAATATGTAAGTCTCTTTGGTTACAAATAATAAGAATGTTATCATCTGAGTTAGTTTATTTTAAATGTGCTAGTAAAGGACATGAATTCAAGTAATGTACAGTTAAGGACAGCAATACTATTCTTGTGAAAATTGCTAATAATAGCCAAACAAGTTGTATCTAAAAGCGTGCCTGTGGAAAGTGAACCGTCCTATTGTGTTTACTCACCTTAGTACTTTTCTTCAGAAAGATTATTGAGACTCTGGATGAGGGTCAGACTGTCCACGCTTGACAGCTGAATCATTCTGAGTCCTTTAATACTAGTTCTCACACAAGTACTATTACCAAAGTCACCCAGCAAAACATCATCCTTTATATTAGTCACTGGATTACTAACTGGCTCACTGATATGAGCCACACAGTAATGTTTAGAGGAATCTCTTCACAAAAAAAAAAAAAAAAAAAATTAAATGTCATAAGTGGTGCCCCACAGGGCAATATCCTGGGTACCTCCTTCTTTAACAACTACATTTTGGACACAGAAGCACATGCTACAGGATTATGGTTGACCAAATTTTCTGATGACTGAAAAATGAGGTTTATTTTAAACTGCCCTTATGACATACAGACACAGCAAGGACTTGATCAGAATAGTGGCTGATGTTACATCAATGGCCTCATCATTAATGCCAACATGTACTGTTTTTATTTTTAGGAAACTATGCCCCTTTGCTTTATTATTTATTTTACACTTGATTACTGGGAAAGTCCGACTGGACACAGGTCCTTTATCAGCAGAGACCCAGGGAGACAGACCCCAGAGAGAGAGAATTAATGCTACAAGTATGTGAGGCTGCTGTCAGGCTGAAACCTGAATACTGCATGCGGCTTTGGAGGTCAAACAAGGACATAGATGGCAGGCTGCTAGAACAAGTCCACAGGACAGTTACCAGGCTTGGGATGGAAGGGAAAGAATGTGACCAGAGAGCACAGCAAATGTAGCCGCTCTCACTAGAGACCACAAGACTCAGGAAGAACATGACATTTATTTTATTTTGTTTAGCAGTGCCATACAATAATTACAAATGACCATTTAGAGGCACAGCCCAGGTGAAATATTTCCCAAAGAAGAAAAAAACAGTGTATAAAAGTGTGATTATTCAATAAATGTATTTCACTTTGAATAAATGAGCCAAGAGCCATTCAATTGTACAGAATCTATAAAGGCACTAAAAACAAGATAAGCTGATTAATAAGACCTCCACCCAATAAAACTACATTCAGAAATCTCAAGTGTTTCCCAAACCTAAACAGACCAGCTACCTCCCAGGGCACTAGATGGAAAATCCACTGACCTCTTTTGATGTAAAAAGAAGTGTTTTCTAGAGTATAAAAATACACTATTTTATCCAACAGCTAGTTAGATAATTAAGCCCAATCAAGTGGAGCAGACAATGGGAAGCAAAATGCACTTTTTTCAACATAAGCACAAAGAAAGACAAACAAATAATTCAGGACATCAACAGCAGTGTAGAAGGGGAGGAGCTTATTAAGCTCAATCTACAGTAGGGGTGGGCAGCTTAAAATTACCAGGTGTAAAAAGCTGATCAACAAAGGGGACAGTGGGTGGGAAAACACAGCAGGGAATCACCAGCAGTGCTTTCATTTATGCAGACTTGAAATATTTGCAGACAAAGGCCCAGAATTTCACTGGATACTTAAGTATCACTCAAGAGATAATTTAATCAATGAAAATAACATGTGAAATGTGCAGCCTAGATAATTTAAGTGTCTACCTCTCACACAGAAGAAAAAAACCAGGCCAAGCAGATTTCTTAAAACAGAAAACAAAATGGAGCAGGTATCAGAAAGCAGCTCTATCAGTCACAGACAAAAAATATAGGGTTCCTCACCCAGCAGGAATCACCAGTAATGCTTTACTTTATGCAGGCTTGAAATCTTTGCAGACAAAGACAACAGCTCAGAATTTCACTGAGTATTTACATATCACTCAGGAGAAAATTTAACCAATAGAGAAAAATAAACATAAAATGTGCAGCCTAGACAATTTTAGTGTCTACCTCTCATATAGAATAAAAATCCCCAGGCAAGCAGATTTATTAAAACAGAAAACAAAATGGAGCAGGTATCAGAAAATATCAGTCATAGACAATAAATATAGGTTTTCTCACCCAGCAGGGAATCACCAGCAGTGCTTTACTTTATGCAGGCTTGAAATCTTTGCAGACAAGAAACTGTATAATAATTTAACATAATATTGACCTTTTAAAACAAAATAGGGGATGATTCCAAAATGGTAGAAGTTAGACTGTGGAATTTAAAATTTACCTTTGATAGAAGTAATAATTTAAATAAAACTGAAAGAATTATAACTAATAAAGTTCTTGGAATTGCATGTTTCATAGCTATAAGTCATGTAGATATATTTGACCTGATCTTGTGCTAGATTTGTCTAAACACTTCAGAACATTAGAAGCAAAAAAAATACCATACCTGTAACTGTATGGGTATATAGTATTCTTAGATAAATGTCAAGTCATACGCTAGTTTATATGTAGCCAAAGCCACAAGGAAATTATCAGATAGATTTAAGGAGCATGTATACACAATGAAGATGAAATATAGCAATAATGCCCTTTATAAACACAGTCAGGCATGTGGTAAGTTAAAAAGATTCTTATTTTTCATACTTGATCATCAAGCTTATAGTTTCCAACATAGTGATATAACAACATTTTAGAAATAAAGGAACTTAAGTGGCAGTTATATTTGACCACATATTAATTTCAAAGTATTAATGAGTTGATTAACATAAAAAGTTATGTGAGTATGCTGTCAGCTAAATTCTAATTTGTAATTGTATTTTTTTATATATATATATATATATATATATATATATATATATATATATATATTTTTTTTTTTTTTACATTTTTAATGTCAGTATTTCAGTAATATACATGTTCAATGGTGATTTTGTAGTCAAGTGATGTTTTAAGTCTCTTTATTTAGCCGATGTTTCATAAGATGTATTCAGTTATGAGGAGGTTAACTTTTAAATAAACTATTCTCACCTGGATGTTTTTCTTTTTTGTTTGTTTAATATTTAACACTTTATAGTCACACATTATTTCTGGTTTGTAGTTTTATCTGAAGGACAGACTCTTGAGTTTCACAAATGGATATTCAGTATCAACAGACTGGTTTGGTCACAACTGGCTGATTAAATGTGTATTTTAAAACTGTAAGTGAAATTTTAGAAATTTTTGCTGTAAATACATTAAAACAGGTACTCTCTAATAACATAAGAAAGTGGGTATTCCAATTTGACCATAAGTTTTCTGAAGAACTGGTCATTTTCGTAGAAAATTTTAAGTTAACCCTACATCACAGTTCCAAGCACCAAAGGCTAATAATAAGCTTTTATCCAAATATGTAAGTCTCTTTGGTTACAAATAATAAGAATGTTATCATCTGAGTTAGTTTATTTTAAATGTGCTAGTAAAGGACATGAATTCAAGTAATGTACAGTTAAGGACAGCAATACTATTCTTGTGAAAATTGCTAATAATAGCCAAACAAGTTGTATCTAAAAGCGTGCCTGTGGAAAGTGAACCGTCCTATTGTGTTTACTCACCTTAGTACTTTTCTTCAGAAAGATTATTGAGACTCTGGATGAGGGTCAGACTGTCCACGCTTGACAGCTGAATCATTCTGAGTCCTTTAATACTAGTTCTCACACAAGTACTATTACCAAAGTCACCCAGCAAAACATCATCCTTTATATTAGTCACTGGATTACTAACTGGCTCACTGATATGAGCCACACAGTAATGTTTAGAGGAATCTCTTCACAAAAAAAAAAAAATTAAATGTCATAAGTGGTGCCCCACAGGGCAATATCCTGGGTACCTCCTTCTTTAACAACTACATTTTGGACACAGAAGCACATGCTACAGGATTATGGTTGACCAAATTTTCTGATGACTGAAAAATGAGGTTTATTTTAAACTGCCCTTATGACATACAGACACAGCAAGGACTTGATCAGAATAGTGGCTGATGTTACATCAATGGCCTCATCATTAATGCCAACATGTACTGTTTTATTTTTAGGAAACTATGCCCCTTTGCTTTATTATTTATTTTACACTTGATTACTGGGAAAGTCCGACTGGACACAGGTCCTTTATCAGCAGAGACCCAGGGAGACAGACCCCAGAGAGAGAGAATTAATGCTACAAGTATGTGAGGCTGCTGTCAGGCTGAAACCTGAATACTGCATGCGGCTTTGGAGGTCAAACAAGGACATAGATGGCAGGCTGCTAGAACAAGTCCACAGGACAGTTACCAGGCTTGGGATGGAAGGGAAAGAATGTGACCAGAGAGCACAGCAAATGTAGCCGCTCTCACTAGAGACCACAAGACTCAGGAAGAACATGACATTTATTTTATTTTGTTTAGCAGTGCCATACAATAATTACAAATGACCATTTAGAGGCACAGCCCAGGTGAAATATTTCCCAAAGAAGAAAAAAATGTAACAAAGAGGCAATATATTACACTTATGAAAAACAACAGAAAGAAAGAAAATATATATAACAAAAACTGTACAGTAGTAATTAATAGATATATGAACAATTTTCAGAGAAATGCATATTTTTAAATTTTACATAATAATATTTCAGGTTTCCATCATGATGGAGATGCTTTCGGGTAATGATAACCAAGTTAAGAGGCGTGAGTAGCCGAGTGAGTAAGGCAAGAGGGTGAGAGGTCCTTATGTGACATGGTCTGCTGTGTTGCCATTACAGCTTGATTTGTTGTGGAGGAAGTTTTTTTGCATTCATTTCTGAGGGTGGGAAGGGGGATTGTGGTTTCTTTAGGTAGGAAGACAGATTCCCGTGTTTTAGAAGCAAGGATGGAAAAAGAGCGGTGGAAGCATTGTAGGGTGGTTTGTGGAAGTTGGAGTAGGGGGTGTTTAGGAGAAGCTCCTGAGGTTTTAACACATGTATTTAGTATAATATTTGGTAGCTAGTGGTAGGAATGAGACAGGTTGCAGAAATTTGAAGATGAGTTCCTAAAACTAGGTCTGCTCTGTGCTTCACTGGGATTTGTCTTTTTTGAGGGAGAAGCAGTGGTTATCATGAGAGGGTGAGTAAGTGATGAAGTGACAGATTGTGTTTTTGATAGTCTATAGCTTGGAGGAGCTTTTCTTAGAGGCTTTGGCTATTATTGGTTTTCCATATTTGACTTTGGCCAGAAGGACTCCATTGCCTATAGCTGCCCTAGCTGGCTTGGATAGGTAGGGTGAGATTTTCTTGCCCCAGAAACAAAGCGATTTCACTTTTGTTCCTGATTTCTCAATACATGCATGGGATGCCATAAACTGAGGTATTTGAGGAGTAAGTATGACATCGAGGTGGAGAAGTTATTCTGAACAGAAAGGAGAAAAGGGAAAGGAGAGGAGACAGCATAAGCAGTAGACTGTAGGGAGCAACTACATCCTGGACCTGCAAAGATATTATTCTTGGAGTTGGTAACAGACCTGTGGAACAGACAAATGGAAGCCTGGGGCTATGCTAACGAGGAATCACAAGGGCAAGAAACAGGTGCACAAAGGGTGAGGGGGTGTGGAGGGAAGAAATAATATTAAATGCACTCAGGAGGCTAGACAGGCCTACTGTTTTCTTCTGCTAACAAACAAATGTAACATATCAGACTCTATCAAATGATGGAATTTGCCATTTAAAATCTTTGTTACTGCTGACTACACTGGATCATGAAGTGCAATTATTAACACATTTCCAGTTTTAGTGTATTTTTATACACAGCACATTGACAAAGGTGAGTACATGTCAGTTAACATCCCCCAATGTACTGTTTATGCTCATCTAATTGGTTTAGTTGTGCATAACAGAACAGAACTAGGGCTCAAACAGATAAATACCATGCAAGGTAAAACAAATGCAAGTAAAACCAGTTCAAGTAATCAGAAAAGGTACTTCAATAATCAGAATAAATAAACCAGCAAGTTCTCGTAATAATGCTTCCTTGGGTTGGACAAAAGCTTTTTTACTCAAACTGAGTAAGTATTACTGCGAAAGCTTGCTGGTTTCTTTATTTGGACTATTAAAGTACATTGGCATGGTTACTGAAGCTGTTTTTTAATTGCACTTTAGTTGTGATTAATATTATATTCAGCTGCAGTACAATGGCTATGCTCTCATGATGCTGGTACAACCAGTCTTTGATGATATTATATGTTAGACAAACGGAACACGAATCATACCCAGAGGATTTATTCAAGTTGCCACCATGCTGTACTACTGTGGTCTTGGAAGGGTTACTCACTCTATACCCCCATGCGCGGTACAGGTTTTTAACATCAAATAAATGCCATGAGTGTGATTCATTTTAATGAGTTACTTGATTACTCAGGTGTATCTATTTTCTTTCACTTATTTGCATAGCTTTTGCAAAGTTCTTGACTTACATATTTCAGCATTTCATTACTTGCATATATCCAGTTCTGTTGCAGAAAAAAAATACCAAAGCAAGGAGTCTCAGCTGGCATACATCTACTAGCTATATCTATATGTAGGTGTGTATCTATGTACATATATATATATATATATATATATATATATATATATATATATATACACATGTATCTAGCTATATAGTGATCTACCTTAATTTGCTGATGTCAGAGACAGTTAACACACAATGCACTGAGACAGAAACATCAAAACTTCTTGATCGCGGTACAGCAGGTAATGAGGTTTTGCCATTTCTCAGCTGTGGTGTGATCTCAGAGCTGGTACATATAATTAGCAGGGGATGTGGGGGGGGGGTCAAGATTCTAGAGTTTCGATGTTTCCAGTTTGAAACTGTATGTGCCTATGTGCCGACTATTTTTGCAGTCAATTTAATATAGATACATATATATATATATATATATATATATATATATATATATATATATATATGGGTCCCCTTCAGTAGATCGAACATATAACAAGTTCAAACCTCATATGGCCGAGACCATATGTTTGAACTTGTAAATGTTCGATCGGACTGAATGGAGATCCCCGTACAGTGCAGAACGGGAAGATTTCCCTTTTCTGCAATGTAGTGCGATCTCAGAGTTGGTATATTTAAGTAAAGGGGGTGTGGGGGTGCAGGGGGACGTAGTCCCCCCTGCTACATACATTTAATTTTGTTTTTTCTTTATTTACTTCAGTGTTCGAACTATTACAAGTTCGAACATATGGTCTCAGCCATATGTGGTTCGAACTTGTAATATGTTTAATCTACTGAAGTAGAGCCAGATATATATATATATATATATATATATATATATATATATACACATATACATGTACATATATACATACATGGGTTTATGTCAGAAGATCGATATGAACTTAAACTTCATATGGTCAAGGCCATGTGTTCGACTTTCCAAAAACTTGAATGTAACAAAACAAGAAAAATGAGTTTATTTTGGATACTGTATTGGCTTTTTCATAGTGTGACTAAAGGGTGTGTGTGTGTGTGTGTGTGTGTGCGTGTGTGTGTGTGTGTGTGTGTGTGTATATATATATATATATATATATATATATATATATATATATATATATACATATATATACATACATACACACACGCACACACACACACACACACACACACACACACACACACACACACACATTTATGCATATACAGATATGAATATAGATGTGTATTGTGTGTGTTTGTAACTAGATGTACGTATATATATATATATATATATATATATATATATATATATATATATATCAATATAGAGTTTCACTTCAGAATCTCGAATTACTGAAAACTCGAACTTCATATGATCGAGACCATATGATTGAGTTTTCAGAAAGCCGAAAACCCGAAGTGAAATTAAAAAAAAAATGCCCAAAGACATCGTTTCTGCAGGGGGGGGAGCCCCCCTGCACCACCCGCACCTCCCCCTATTTAAATATGCCAAACTTCGAGAACGCGCTACAGTGGGGAAAAGGGAAATCGCCCATTCCACACTGTATGTAGAAGCGCAGAACATGAGATTTCCCTTATTCTCGCTACAGTGCGATCATGGAGATGCTATATTTAAGTAGGGAGGGTGCAGGGGGCTTGCCCCCCTGAAGAAACAATGTCTTTGGGTATTTTTTATTTTTTATTTCACTTCAGGATTTCGACTTTCTGAAAACTCGATCATATGGTCTCGACCATATGAAGTTAAAGTTTTCAGTAATTCGAAATTCTGAAGTGAAATTATTTATATATATATATATATATATATATATATATATATATATATATATACATATATATATATATATATATATACACACACACACACACACAGACACACACACACACACACACACACACACACACACACACACACACACACACACAAACATACATCCTGTTAAGGTATTTCAGATATTTTATGTTACTGATACTCGTAATATATTATTCACCATTCATTATTCTTGAATTGTAAGACACGGCTGCTTAAATCCTAAACTGGGAATGAGTCTGACCTACAAAAATGAGACAGGTGGTAGTCATTGGTGGTCTTTTTTTAGTTATCGCTTATCTTACTCTAGTTGCTGTCTTCTTGATAATAGTAGAGAGCATCTCTTTTTTTTTCTTCTTCACTCCCAGACTTCTCCCTATTTTACCTTGCTAGCCACTGGTGTCATGCATTTCAAGACATCCATAAGTCCATTTAATGAGGTAACTATGCAGCCTTCCTATCTCAAACTCTGCTGCAAGTGACCTAACATACGCCTTCCATCAGTTTGAGAATGTTCTGCCAGATGCCTTCTACCTTCCCGCACCCGCCGTCTCAGTTTCAGGTTGCCTGCTTTTGGTTATATTGTATATTCAAGGCACCCAATGCTAGACATCCCCATTGCTAGGACAATATAAGCACGGATGGTATCAGGAACTATCTCATGGCTCAGAAATTCCAACTAATTACGGAAGCTATTGTCTTTTTGATGTTGAAATGTTACTGTGCTAGGCTTGCTATGTATTTTTCTCAGAAGCCATTTATAAAGCAGCCCCATGAGTGTTTCGTCATGTTATACAATTGTTGCTTGCTTCTTATTTTCTTATCTATAGCTCTTAGTTGCACAAGGAAAATTGACTCAGATTCTCAATGGTCATTTCTCAGTTACTAAAACTGTAATAAAATGAATACACATAGTTATAGTTTAGTTAAAATAAAGAAATACACAAACATTGATGATCACCACGGTGCTTGTGTATCCTAAGTTCAAACTTATGACTTAATTTTTTTAACCAATATACCCAACTAGGCTAGCTTCATTTAGAACCAAGAAACATTTCTGAAATCCATAAAATCCAATTAATCACCCACAAGAAATGAACATTACAAAGTAATCTTGTACAACATTTTAACATAGCAAATTTGCTAGCAAGTACTTTGCATATGAAAACAGTACTTTTGTAGAACAGAAGTACATAAGGATATTTGTTATTCAAGTATGCAAGCTGACTCTGCATATGAAGAAGCAAATATTTGAAACCTTTCTTACATACATTAAAATGTTTTAATAGCATAGTCAGCAAAGCATTAATTGCAAAGTACAGTGTAGCAATGTACTGCAGTGGACATAAATGAGCAAATGCTTTACGTAAAAGCAGCAATGATATGTTGATGGAGGTTACTAGAATAATTTAAATGACACTCGCTGACTGATAGGCTAGTAATATTTGCATAATATGTAATCACACAAGTCCAGCTATAAATCCTTGTACATATATATGAAATATATGGTTGAGTAATCATGCTTATAAAGAAAAAAAGTAACTCGTGTGTATTCTTACTCATAAGAACTATCTCAATGTAGTGAAGCAAATATTGCTGTGCCAAGAGACTGCAAATTATATTTCATAAGGAGAACAGAAATGCACACTATGTCAAATTGGTATGAACTGGGGGAAGAGAAATTAATTTGTACTTTCAGTGAAGTGACTAGCTATAAAATGTGAGGTGAGAGGAAATGATTAGATCTTCCAGTAAACTGAAGCTTACAAAACTGAAGGCGACAGCATTTACAGACTATTAGTAAGAGAGCCATAGTGTGAATAATTACAGCATGACATTCAAAACAAAGAGGCTGTATGTAGCTTAACTAATGAATTTGACACTAAACATGGATATAGATGAGTGAACATGTAGAAGAGGGAAGTGCAAATGAGAATTAGGTAGGTATAACTGCTAGCTGGCATGAAGTGGTGAGCAGAAGGTTATTGTAACCTTACTTCTGTGGTCAATGAGGGGATAGAGCACAGTGATGAAGAGAAAACATTGTATGGGTGATGCTGTAAGGGAGTACACATGACCACTGATCTGTAGTTCATGTCTTATTACAGATCTCTGTTTGCATTTAAGCAGCCTGCTCATTTCAGAAAAATGACTTCACACATTAGTGACAACTATGGAGGAAGCATTATCTCCTTAATACGTGAGGACCTTGCTGGACACTACCATATCACTTACTAAGGCTATAAATCTATGCTGGGTAAGGTATTACATTACCTGAATGAAAACGAAACTGCTGGACAATGACTTTTGTCCAAAAGTCTCTACTCATACGGTAGCTACCATATTTAATAATAGCTCAAGTCAGGCCAAGTGCTTGAAGGACCTGTAGTGATGCTCATCAGGATACAAATGTATTTTGTCTTGGGGTCAGCAGGTAAGTAGCAGCACACTAATTCACTTGGTCCTGGGGTCAGAAACAACCTGAATAGATGACTGGATAAAGTCATCATTTAGGAGTAAATTAAAGGATTTGAAAAAAATAAATGTTTTACTGCTCAGTTACTAAAAGCAGAAACTAAACAAGTGTCACTAAGTTGAAGTAGCCGATTTCTAGTGAAAGATCGGGTATTTTTATTACAGTTGACACCTTTTAAGTGCCCAGAGTGAGCCATTTTATATGAAAATATATGATTTGTCAGGACAAATCATACCCAAATTCAGTACAAAGGTGTGGGCTTCACCCTTCTGCCAAAAATATAAGTTGTTTCTGTTTTTTCATATAGTACTACGGTTTTCAGACACTACATCACTGTTTTAACTATTATAGGAAACTTAGAAATATTTTTTATCCCAATATTTCAGAACAGTTGACATTTTCCTTTTTTTATAGGACACAACTCTCCAAGTAAGGACTGTCCTGCATAAAAAGGAGACAGGTGGTAACCCTTATTGTAACTGGTTAAGAAGACCAGAGTTTCTTAGGCAACATTCAGTTCTCTGAAAAACAAACAGTTGTATGTATAAACTGAGCCACTTCATTTCATCATCACTATGACATTATCTGCATTCTGAACTACATTCATATCATTTCAGCCACATGTCCAGCCTATTTATATGGTAAAAAGTAACAAGCATAACACAAAACTCCTGAGGAATGCCTGTTGAGGTATAGAGTGGCTTACAGATGGAATCACTCATTTTAACATACTGATGTCTGTTCTAAAGCTAGCTATTAAACCAGTCTAGTGCAAAGTGAGTTCTACGATTAACATTTTTATCAGGCAGGGAGAAATTAGGTTCACAGGTCCCAATAGGACCATAGGCATGCAGTCCAGAAGACAAGGCTAGCCCATATTTCCAATTGCTCCATAACACTGAATGGTAAAGTGACTTGCTCAACAACACTCAGTAAGCAAGTGAAAGAGGAAAGATTCAAACCTGTGCCCTTGGCACAGAAAGTAGCTCATCAGCAAGTTAGAGCTATAGTCCTCTCTGCTAACTGCCAGACTGATTAATAGTACAAAATGCCTTTGAAAATTAAAAAACAGTTGCTACAACCATTTTCTCTTTGTCCAGGTGAGTCTTAATAAATGCAGAAAGGAATCAAGGAAAAGTGTCGGCAACTATTCTCCTCTTGTTCAGGTCAGTTCTAATAAGCTCAGAGTATAAACAATAATGTTTCCAGATTGTAAGCCACATGAGTAAATTTACTTTCCTTCAGCTATATGGACACAATATGGTAGGGGCAGAAATTCATTCGCTGAAGTCTTATTCAGTTAATGACAACTCAGGGGCTACAAATGATGAAAAAAGCAAACTCTCGCAAAGTATTCAGAGTACTTGAAGACATTACTGTTATATGCCCTATAGCACTGGTGTATCATTTTGCAGAATTATGCCTTACGAAAGATGCATTAGATTCATTAATAAACAGTTCTGCATCAGTCCAGGATTCTTTTTTCAGCATTTAGTCAAGAAGTGTGTATTAATGTGTATTAGTGTGTATTAACCTGGAACAGTCTCTCCAATCACCTAACTTCACTATCCTCAGCTAACCTACTTAAAAGTAAACTTAAACCCTTCCTCAAATCACACTGGCTATGCCCCTGTGCCAACCCAGATTAAACAGTTAACCCTTCCCATTATACCATGATTCTTATCACATTATCTTATTTAGGGCATTTGCCTATGTATAAATTGTCTGTCTTTATCAACTATAACCAGTCTACTTTTTAGACCTCATGTGTAATTTTTATAGTATGAGTGTGTTCACATACTGCTTCTAATGAATATTCACTATATTTTTCATTTTTTGACATTTTTTTGTGTGACTTTCTAATTAATAGTTCCAATGTCTTTGTAAATATCATTGTCCTTATGTATTTGTTGTTTAACTTGTGGAGCTTTTCTCCCCAGGCCTCCACTGAAAATGGACATACATCCAGCTGGACTAGCCCGGTCAACAAATGTAAAATAAAAATAAAAATAAAATGAATCTCATGCATCATTTGTAAGGTATTAGCCGGGCAGAATGCTGCACCAATCCCACAACAGCACCTCCTAAGGTAGCGCGTCATAATACTTCTATTCTAGCTTATAACACAATGGCTCCATATGGCAGTAGGGAGACTCAGCATTTCCAACCTGACCAGGAACCTCTAACACTGGGTTGGAATTCAAATAGGAGTCAGTCAGAGCTCCAAACATGATCTCTTTTAACACAACTAATAATCACATATCTTCTAGTCTTAAATACTGCTTGGTAGACATCACCAAGTCATCTCCATATTTTAAAGAAAGAAAAAACAGTATTTTTTCTTTCCCTTTTTTCATCCTTAATCAAATATCAGTCAAGTACAATTACCACTAAACAAATACAGCATCCGCTTTTACAGTTTCTCAAAAATCCTTTTCTGGGCAGTCTAAAATAAAATTTGTAGAGCAATATTTTTATACTGTGTTACAAATCAAAAGGCACTCTGTGATTTGCATTATTCAAATTCCTGTAATGAAAAATAGTCATTTCATAACAAATACAATGTTTAGACAGACAGGTTTTAATAGTTCTTTCAGAACATCTTGGCAATTGTCACCCATTGACAGACATTTTAAGTTACGCTATTATTATCATTCACATCTGGTCAATACAGCTGGATTGAAATATCAGAATATTTACCATAAATCAAGAGCAGTGACTAGCTATGATGCGCTTCCTATTAGTTATATTAAGATGTCTCATACACATATTGTTGCTCAGGTTTGCAAAGAATTGCATGTGTGTTCCAGATGACCTGTTTTAGTGACACGGACTGGCTGTCTGGAAAATTATAATGCATTACCTGATTTAGAGTCTGCATACTTTATTTTCCTCTTTTCATCTGAATCTAGTTGTCAAACTACTTTATTCTGTTTGTCACAGATTTCAACAATACACAGACTTGTAAAGTATTTAAACATTAAAATGGTGGGGGGTGCTTTTCCTGTGGGTTATGAATAACTTGTTTAGCACTTCATGCAAACACGTACTGCCTTCAAGGAAGTCTTTGAATACCTGATATGCTGACTGCTTTTCAAATTTTAACTACAGAAATGTCACCACACTATAAGGATATGATTCTGGCTTTATAAAGTCAACGTTAAGGTTGTTGCCCAACACAATGAAGGCTACGTGTCAGAATAGGTAGGTAGGGGGTTAAGCTTATTTAAAACCAGTTACAATAATGAAGAATGGTTCATTTTAATTTCTAACAGAAAAAAATGTGTGTGCAATATTGCTGACTGATGATCATGGTTAGTTATGGACATTTCTTTGTTTCAAACAAATCTGAATTGACATTCTGACAAAACTGCTGTGTTTACAATTTATGTGCAGAGTTGGAAATTTGAATTGAAACAGTGATTATTCTAAATAGGATTACTTTCCTCATCCAATTAGTGAATAAGGACAATATTTTTTTCCGAATTAAAATATCTTTCTAGTGAACAGTTATCTATGGAACAGTACTGTAATTTATTTATTTATTGACATCTGATTACCTAGAAAGTTTTAATAGGTAAGAGCCCATTTTTAGCAGAGGTCTAGGGACAAAAGCACCAAAGTATTACAAACATTAAGAATAATATTTTTACAGTCTTTAAAATAATACAACAACCACAGTTTGAATAATTACACCAAATTAGATATAATAGTAAAACTTTGGTTAAGAATAGATACAAGTTATATAACAATGATTTAATAGCTAGAGAACTTTTAGGCAGTTTATACAGATATTGAAGGTAAGTTAGCAAAATACAAACAGGAATTGCCATATGAAGTGAGAGAAAAGCAGGCTTTTGGTATATTTAAAGAGAAAGCCAAGGGAGAGAAATTGATAGAAGTAAGGAAGTGAGCAAAGACTGGAGAGTAAAAAGTAAGGTATGAAGAGGTATTTGTTCACATTTAGGGATATACTTTATCCTGGTTTTGAGCAAGAACAGAGCCATCCTTTGCCTAGGAAGTATTTCAGAGTGGTTTTACAGGATGGGATGCAGAGTACTGACCTGATGGGCAGATATAAGGAGCTGTAGGCCTTAGCAACATGGCACAACATAGACTGTGATTACTAACAGCTTCAACAATAAAGGAAAGGGGCCAACAAGTCACTCAACTAACTGCAAGAATTGTTGAGTAACAGGAATGGACCAAAACTTTTATTCTTAAGGAGACGGTTTATAACTTTGACTGGTGAGAGAGCCGGATTAAATTCAACTGTAACTGAGGAGAAGATGTTATAGTCATCAAATTAGCTTTCCTTCTAGACGTCATCAAATTTTCTTTACCATTGTATATACTTTGAAAATCTTCTAATGTGGCATCTTAAAAATAACTTAAGATCAGAGCATTGTTGGTCATAAATGTATAGTTGAGAAATGACCCTAGCTCCTTTTATTTTTGATGAAATTAAAATAAATATTTCCCTTTACAATCTGTGCTAAGGTATTTATATCTGTAATATGAGTGGCTAAATTAGGCTGCTATACATATATATCACAACACTTACACTTTCGCCTTAGTATGGCCAGCATAACTCTATAACTCTTAAATTATTTACCTACTTATGTTCTTTTGTTGGCTTGGACAAGCTTAGCCAAAGACCATTTTCAGTGGAGACTCTCGGGAGAAAAACTACAACATAAAGATAATTATTAGTTATCTGCAGTTATAATAGAAATTCTAAAACTAATGTTACTTATAAGAGAAATATATCAAATACAAAAAAAGCATAATTTCCAAGGAGTTAGCATTGTATAGACTTAGACTGCAAATGCAGTTGTTGTATAAAGTGTGAGTATAGACTTTCAGTAAATGATGAAACAGAGTCAGAGACATGGAAGCTGAGAAACAGGAGTAATTGTTGCTAAAAGCCATGGTTATGTCTGGGTACAGTTACAAATCCAGGTGGAAGGTAAATGTGTCTAACTGTGCTGAGAATTTATTAGGGTTTGTTTCTAGTGTTTGGTATGGTGATACTTGAAGTGCAGAGTTTGGCAAAGTACACCCAGTACATTGATTTGACATGGCGACAATTGCTCTTGTGAACAACTAGATTGTTTTGGTTCTAAAAGGATCTCAAATATCAGTGTGGGCTACAGATATGAATTACAAGAATTGTGGCAAGACATTTATTTGGTTTGTTAGGAATGCTATGAAAGAATAGTTGTGTAAAATCTTACCATAACCATAGATGTCCTTCTCTTCCATGTTGCAGTATTCTTGTTGTGGGATTTCCTGCCCTCAGGTGACTCGAATGTCAGCTCCTATACAAAAGCTTCAGCTTGGCTGTTGCAGCTGCGTGGGACATCACATGTAAGGCCATAAACCAGGGGCCTTAAATGTGACATCTGCATGCACAATCCTCAGAACTTGAAGCTCAGCAGGTAGAGAAGAAGGGCTAACAGGAGGAGATGCCAGTGATGTCAGGTATGGGACCCTGGGGTCCTTCTGTAGCATTGACAGGTCCAGGGAGATGCTGGGATGAAAGGAGAAAGATGAGGGGGTTATTGGTGGATGGGAAGGAATACTGCCATATGGAAGAGATAATCTATGGTTATGGTAAGATTTTACACAACTATTCTATGTCCTTCTATTCTTATGTTGCAGTATTCTTGTTGTGGGAGAGTACCACAAGTTAGTTGGATGAGAGGGTGGCGGATGCAGAAGAGGATTCTACAAAGCCCTGTAGGATTGCCCTGGTGAATCCTGCACATGCTCTGGAGACTTGGTCAAGTTTGTAATGTTTGGTAGTAAACCATGTGGCTGCTTCCATAATGGAAGATGTGTCCAGATGTTTTAGGAAAGTCTTGGAGGCAGCCATTGCCCTGGAAGAATGGGCTTTTACTCCCACTGGTTTTTTTTTTCCATGGTGGGTGTAGCAAAGAAAGATGGCTTTCCTGATGCAGCATGCAATGGTTTGTTTGGAGACTGTCTTGCCCAAGCTCTTGGATGGAAGGAAACAGAGTTGTTTAGATTTCCTAATGGATTTAGTTTTGTCCAGGTAAAATCTTAGTTGCCTGTGTACATCCAGGGAGTGGAGTATCCTCTCCCCTTCATTGGTGGGAGAGGGAAAGAAGGTGGGAAAGTGGATGGCTTGGTTTATTAGAGACAAATCATTGACTACACTGGGCATAAAGGAGGGGTTAATTCTCAGGGTGACCCTGTCTTTGTGGAACATGGTGTAGGGGGGGGGGGGCAAGCCATTAAGGCTTGTAGCTCTGAAACCCTTCTGGCTGAGGTGATAGCCACTAGGATTGTTTTCCATGTACACATCTGAAGGGAAGCTGTCCCAGCAGGTTTGAAAGGTTGTTGGGTAAGCTTTTTTAGGAAGAAGTTAAGGTCCCAGGATGGAGGGACAGGCTTTTTTGGAGGTCTAATGTGTGACACCCCTTTTAGGAAGAGCTTTACATCAAGCCTGGCTAGCAAGGGAGACTCCAGAGGCAAGCAGGCTGATATTGCAGAAAGGTGTACTTTCACTGAAGAATAGCAAAGTCTGCTTTTTATCAGTTGACACACATAAGTAGGAACTAAGGGAGGGTCTGCAATGCAAGGATTCCTCCCCTTGTCTAGATACCACTTAGGAAATCTTTCCCATTTAGTTAGGTAGGATTTTCTTGTTGTAGGTTTCCTGGCCTCCCTCAGGACTGAAAGCACATCCTCTGAGTAGTGGTGTCTGAATGGGATCAAAAATTTATCACCCACAGTGTCAGGACAACATCTGCAAGTGTGGGTGGAGGAGAGTTCCTTTTTCTTGTGTCAGGAGGTCCATCTTGTAGGGTAACTTGTAGTGATTGCCCTTGGCTAGATTGCGAAGTAGGTGGAACCAGTGCTAACTTGGCCAGTAGGGAGTCACTAACAAGATTTTCAGTTTGTCCTACCTGATTTTCAGGAGCACTTTCTGAATTAGTGGAAAGGGGGGAAGGCATAAAGAAACTTCCCCTCCCAGGAGATGTTGAAAGCGTCTACTCTCCAGGCTAGAGTGGAGTAGGTCTTTGAGTAGACGGTCTGCAGCTGCCTGTTCTGGGGGACGCAAACAGGTCTATTTGAGGAGTGCCCCACCGGTGGACTATATCTAGGAAGACAGTCCTGTTCAGCATCCATTCATGTTGTGGAGAGGATGTCCTACTTAGAAGATCTGCTTGCTTATTTTCCTGCGAGGGGGTGTAGGTTGCCTGCAGGGACAAGTTGTGTTGAGAGGCTAGATCCCATATCAGCAGGGTTAGTCTGCACAGCTGATATGCCTTTGTCCCTCCCTGTTTGTTGAGGTACCGCATTACAGTGGTGTTGTCTGTTACTATTTGAAGGACCTCCGGTAGAAGCAGAGGGGTAAAGATTTTTAGAGCTAAGAAGACTGCTGTCATTTCTCTGACATTGATGTGTTTGGCCTTCAAGGAGGGGTGCCAGTTGCTTTAACCCTGTAAAATGCCATTGTGGCTTCCCACCCTGAGTCTGAGGCATCTGTATGCATTACCTGGGTTGGGGGGGGTGGGGCTGGAGTGGAAGTCCCGACTTTAGCTGGACTTGTTGGATCCACCAGTTATCTCTTTCTTTAGACAGGGAAGAAGGGGATTACTTGTTTCAAGTGATTCAGGTGATGGGACCAAATGTTTTTGAGGTATCACTGTAGCTTGTGTATATGCATTCTGGCCAGTGGAATCATAGGGATGGTTGCTGCCATTAAGCCCAGGAGTCGAAGGAATTGCCTTGCAGTTATTGCCTGAGAGTGTAGCAGCTCCTTGAGGTGGGTGGTCAGGGATAGGATCTTGTCCTGTGGAAGAAAGTCCTTCATTCTGTCCCTTCAGATTCTGCAGCCCAGAAAAATCTTGTCCTCGTCTAAGTTCAAGGAGGACTTTGGAAGGTTAAGGGTGAACCCTAGATTTTGCAGAAGGGACATGGTGGAGTGCAGATGATTTGAGAGGGTATCTTTTGACTGCCAGTATTAGGATATTGTCCAGATAGAGGTAAATCTGAATTCCCTGAGTTCTGCAGAAGGCAATGGCCAGGGCCAGGCATTTTGTGAACACTCGGGTGGCAGTGGACAAAGCAAAGGGCAAAGCAGTAAACTGGAAATGAGAGGAGGGCCCATAGAAATGCATAAATCTTCTGTGGGAAGTTCTGATGGGTATGTGTAGGTAGGCCTCTTAGGTCCAAGGTGGCCATGAAAGCCTTGGCTGGTATGAGAGGTAGCAGGGTAGGAAGTGACAGATTTTTGAAATTGGGCACTTGAAGGTAAAGATTTAGAAAGGAGAGGTCTAAGATGGGTCTCCAAGGGCCATCTTTCTTGCGAACCAGGAAGAGACGAGAGTAGAAACCCTTTCCTTCCTGCCCTGAGGGAACAGGTTCTACTGTACCCAGCTTCAGCAAGTCTGTCAGAACCTGTGGAAGGAGATGCTATTGTTTTTTTGGGGGAAAAGGGATGCCTCTCATGGGTGTTTTTTTCGTTCCAGGAGAGAAAATATCCTCTTTTTATTATGGATAGTACCCATTGGTCTGAAGTTATGGTTTGCCAGAAGGGGAGGCAGTGGGAAAGGCATGCTGAGTGTGGAAGGGTGGCAAGGCAGTCACGCATTGTTGGGACCTTCTCTGTCCTGAAGGATTGTCGAGGTTGAGGATGCGGGGCAGCAGGTCTGGGCATGGTGGGTCTTCTTGCACCTCTTCTAGATCTGGAAGAGGAAGAACCCATCTGGGTAGGGTTTTGTCTTACAAAGGTGGCTTTAGCTGGGTAGTTTCTGTAGTACTTGGGAATGGGGGACACCAGTAAATGTTTTATGTCCTGCAATTCTTTACTTTTTTCTTGAAGACTCTTAAAAAAATCTGCAGATTGTTTTCCAAAGAGGAAATTGTGATCCAGGGGGCATCCAAGATCTGTGTCTTGAAGTCGTCTGGGAGATTCTGGAGTCTCAGCCAGCAGTATCTTATGAGAACAGAGCGAGCAGAGGCTTCTGCAGCATCATAGCTGCATCTAATTGATTGTCTGGCTACTTGTGTAGCCAGAGAAAGTTTGGAGTAGATGTCAGTCTTAATGGAGCTGTCAAAGATAGAGGCCAGCATGGTGGAGGATTGAGAGACCAAGTCCAGAGCATATTTAGTCATGTGCGTCCCATAGTTAATGGCTCTGAAAAATAATGTGGAGGAGGTGTATACCTTCTTACCAATCCTATCCATAGATTTGCTGTCTTTATCAGTGGATAGGAGTGAGGCGGAGGGAAGGAGTCTGGATTGCTTATCAGGGTAGGTGGCAATCACTGCTGGGTCTGCCAAGGGTGGTTTGGCTAAGAATTTCTGCTTGGCAGGCATCTTGTAGAAGTGATCTGGTCACTTGGGGGCAGGTGGCTGTGAGTCTGGGGACTTAGATGCAGAATTAAAGGCATCTAGGTATGCTGGCAGAACAGGGGGGACAGCATAAGGGGTGGGGGATTCAACTCGAAGAAGCTCAAAATACCTCTTTTGGGTGTCAGACATTTGTGAGGTATCCCATTCGAAGAAGTCTTTCATCTTGGTGATGGTCTCACCAAATGTAATATCCTCATGGGGTGAATCTCCCTAAATAGTTTCCTCATCAGGAGAGTAATACTCCTGGGGAGATGCAATTTGGGAGGTGTAAGAGAAGGAGTCCTCTGAGGAGAAAAAGGATGTATCATGCTCTTCTTCCCTAACCTGAGAAGTGGGGGGGGGAGGCTGAAGCAAGCCTAGGGCTGAGTAAAGGTAGAGTAGTGGAGGATGAGGCTAAAGGCCTAAGGGCCATAAAGGCCTGCATCAGGGAAGAAGTGAAGGACTGCCAATCAGGTAGGCCTTCTGCAGTGGAAGAGGCATGCTTGGTTTTCTGTTTCTTTTTTGCCGGGGTGAACGTCAGAACAGGCCTGGAATCAGGTTTGTTAGGAACTGAATCCGAAGTCAGGATCCCAGTCAGAGGCTCCACAGATTCTGGTTCCCCCTCAATGGTAGTCGGGGTCTGGGTTGGCTCCTTGGACACACCGGTCATCAGCTGAGCAACAGCTTCCACAAAGGTAGCTGTTGAAGTCGAAAGATCCACCGGGTGCCCCTCAGCTCCTAAATCGGCAGCTGGTGGGACGGCCGATATCGGAGCGGCAGGCGAAGAAGGCCTAGGAAACTTGGGCCTCTTATGCGGAGGTTCTGATGCAGCCTCCAAGGTGGGACCAATTCTTAGGGCTAACCGTTTAAGGCACTGGTTTTCTAAGTAGAGGTTAAGCGTGGCCAGATGGCTGCGTAGGGTCTTTGGCACAATTGATTGACAAATTGAGCAAGCGGAATGATCATGCTCCCAGACTAAACAAAAAACACACCTATCATGGACATCTTTATGGGGTATCTGGCACCCGCATTGGCTTTTTCCCTTTCTATCTGACATTGGCTATAAATTGCTGCAATAAACCAAGCCTAAGCAACAGCAATCAGATATAAAAAACCAAAAACCAAATGGGTTACTTAGCTTTATTGAGATGTCTGAAGAGAAAGAGCGAACACACAACGTGTTGGTCATCTGCGGCTGAAAAGTTCTGAGGATTGGGCGTGCAGATGTCACATTTAAGACCCCTGGTTTATGGCCTTATGTGTGACATCTCACACATCTGCAACAGCCGAGCTGAAGCTTTTGTATAGGAGTCGAAGTACGAGTCACTTGAGGGCAAGAAATCCCACAAGAATACTGCAACATAGGAATAAAAGGACATCTGTTCTTGACTGTATGTAGGTTAGTGTGGCATTGTAGTGACTGAATGTTTATGAAGTGTTATGCAGTGATGTGTTTTGTTGTGTACACTGGCATCAAATTTAACTTTTTTTTATTGTAGTTTTTTTTTATTTTTTTTTTTAGTTTGCCTAATGGATGTTAGTAAAGACTGACGATGCATATAGCAGGGTATGAAGCAATGTGTTATTTATATCTAACTTTGTCTTTCCTGTATGGAAAGGTCGGGATTTGTAGATCATGCCTAATTTTTGATATAATATATTCAGTGGATTTTTTTTAACTAATGTTCTGGTCTACAGTGGCACCTAGAAGTTTAGCATGACTGACTTGCTCATCTAGTGTGCTATTTAGAGATTGAAGTGTGATCCCCGAAAAAGGATTCACCAAAAAATTGGATGGTGCAAGCCCAACTGCTTTGTCCAATATTGGGGTGGGTGCAAGTCACCCCCCCCCCCACAAATGTATATACCAACTCCATGGTATCAACCACTCAAAGAAGGGAGAAATTACTTACAACAAGGCATCGCTGCTGGCACATCTTGCCAACAATGATTTCCTACCGAGGTGTTCTAATCTTCATCGTCTTGAGTCTTTGGCAATTGACACTCAGGAAATCAAACTTTATCCAGTAGCAAGACAGTTGATGTTAAGTTGTATGGATTTCTTGTTAGGTAAGTAACTAAGATACTAGTAAATTTGCTATTTTTTACATTTAATAGTAGTTGAGAGTCAGTCAGCCTTGTTCAGCTTTGTAAAGGCCCTCTTGGGTTAGTCGCTGGAATTTTTCTGTGTTGTTTCCAGTGCAGGTTATGGTGGAGTTATCAGCATATTGCATGATAATGGCTTCATCTGTTATTTTATGCATATTGTTTATAAATACATTGAACAGTAGTGCTCCATGGATGGAGTCTTGTGGCACTGTTATTGTAATTGGCTGGAAGGGGGAGTAAGTGTATTGCCAACTAATGAAGTGTCATCTTTGAGTGAGACATCTTCTTAACCTGTTGTACAACTGAGTTATTCATGTAAACTGCTGCTAGTCACTGAAATAGGAGCATGTGTGAGACAATGTAACATGCTTTGGAGAGGTCAAAGATCAAGGTCGCTGTCTGGAGGTGTTTGCTTTTGAGTTGGCTAATTGTGTTCAAGTGTCAGTAGAGCTGCTTCTGTGCTTTGTCCAAATATGAAACTATGCTAAGCTGGAGATAATAGATTTTTGGCTAATACGTGTTTCATTATTTGTTGATGGACACAATTTTCCAGTATGTTTTGAGAGTGGGGATAATATGGCCATAGATTTGAAACTGGTCTGGGATCCATCCTTAGGTATAGGTATTATGCAAAATTGGTTCCATATTGTTGTATGACTGATCTATTGACAAGTATGGTGACAGGGTATATTATGATTGCAGCTGATATTTGTAAGTATTCTGCAGGTATCTGATCTGGTATAGGGTGGTAGGTTTTAGTTTCTTAGTTTTTTTTTTTTACTTGGAACAGGATGAATGTTAAAGGACCTGTATTCGGGGATGCCTGTGCTATGTATCTGAGAGGTACTGTTGTGGTTAATAAGTCTTGAGATGATGCCAATGAAGCGATCATTTAGTTTACATACACTGGTATAGTGCAGTCTGATTGTTTGGGTAATGGATTTGGGGTAGCTTGTTTGCTGACCTTAACTGGTTAGTGTATAAAGTGCCAGCAGCATTTAGGGTTGTTTCTGTGGTTTGCTTGTAAGGAATGGAAGTAATGTTTTTTCCAACTGAACTTTCTTTTTAACTAGATCTACTAGGATTTGGTAAGTTTGTTAGGTTTGACGGGATTGTGCTGACTGGTTAGATTTCCACTGTTTCCACATTATATCTCTGGTTCTCATTAGTCTTTTACTTTCTGTTGCCATCCATGATGCCGACAGACTTTAACTTTTTTCCTTACTGGACCCACAGAATTGAGCATTGTTATGAAAGTATTGTTAAGTATGTGACACCTTCATCTAATGGGAAATATTTATTTATTTATTTATTTGCAGTTTGTTAGCCGGGGAAGACCACATGGGCCATAATGAGCCTGTTTTCAGTGGAGACCTCGAGAGGAAAGCTCTACAGTAAAACATAAATTGCATAGTACAAAGACAGTAGAATCATAAAGTACAGAAATACAATTGACAGTATTGGGTATTTAACACATTGCAAAGTAATATCATACCTGGCAATTTACAAAACAAGATTTATAGACAAGCATACAGCCTTCCTATATATATACTTACATACACACATACATACAAATATATAGAGTTAATAGACTAGTAAAGAGTAGAGTTATAAGGTTTTATATGGAGGTTAGTATAGGATTATGAGCAAGGACAGTTCCAGGTAGTGGAGAGGTATGAGTGTAAAGAGGGTTTAAAATTGGTAGGGTTAATAGTTATTCTGAGCAATAATGGGTGAGCATTACATTTTTTAGCAAGGGAAAAAGAGAAGATAAATTGTTCAGGAAGTCATTTAGGGTTGTGAACTTGGAGTAAATTTGTGTTCTCTGATTTAAGGGGCCTGGTAGGGAGGTAGGGGTAAAGATGGAATTAAGGGATGGACAATCAGACAGTTTGAAGATAAGTTTGTGAGCAGTTGTAAGCTGTAAGTAGTTGAGGTAATTTGGTAGTTCCAGCCAATTTAGCATTCAAAGTGCCTTACGGTGGTGGGAGGAGTATTTGGAATTTGTTGCAAATTTGGATATGTTGTTATAGCAGGCTTCCACCTTGGCTTTTAAGGAAGCTTGGAGATATATTGAAATAAAATTTATTGGGGAAATATTTCATTGGGGGTCCAATTACATTGCTGAAGGATGCTAACAAATGATTCTTGGCAGTTTTTTGGAGCATATCCAACTGTAGGCAATATGTTTTGTATGAGATTATGATGCCAAAAGACATATATGATCCTGCGGCCACTCAGAGAGTTTGGTAAGATTCCTCTGCTAATTATGTTGTTGATATTTTTGATTAATATCCAGTCTAGTGTAGATTTCCCAGGGGTTTTGTCAATTCCGGGTTTATATCACATAATCGAAATCCCAAAATATCGAACACCATAAGCTCGAACTTGAAATTTCGAAATGTGATATAATTGAAAGCTCAGAACAGCAAATTTTTTCCCAGGGAAAAAATTTGCTGTTCTGAGAAACACACACACAACACAAGCATTCCAAAAAAAGTAATCCACACATATACACTTAAAATCCTACTTCTAACCCTACACTAAACCGTACATACACTACTATCTATCCACTAACCTTAACCCTAACCCTAAGGTCCCTAACTATCACACACTCACTTTACCTGCTACCTAACCCTAAGGTCCCTAACTATCGCACACTCACCTTACCCGCTCCCTAACCCTAAGGTCCCTAACTGTCACACACTCACCTTACCCGCTCCCTAACCTTAAGGCCCCTAACCATCCCATTCCCACACTCACCTTAACCCGGTCCATTCACACACTTACCTTAACCCGGTCTGTAACCTTTGCACCACAGTGGAGCAAACAGCAAAGCGGCAGAAACAGCCCACCAAATTCTTTCCCTAAGAAAGAAGTCTATGTTCTGCAGCTTCGTTATTTTCAGTGTTCACTGTTTTGGGTTCGATATTATAACATTCGAAGTTTTACTACTTCAATGTTATGATATAAACCCGTCAATTCCAGTATGTTCCATTAACTAGTTGTGTGAAGCCATATAGGTTTTTGTTTGGCTATAGTTGAGTTTGTATGCTGGATTAGGAATGGGGCCAGTTGATGTTGACATCTTCTAGAATTAAACTGTCTTGTTTAGTGTGTTCTGTTACCTAAGACAGTATGTCTTCTAGAGTGTCGTATGGCTATGTTTAGCTGTATATAGGAGTTAATAGGGTGGCAACCATTATTTTAACAACTAAGACTGGGTTAATGTTAAGTAGCTTGACTAAATTATAAAGATTTCTCCTATGCTTTTTTGGTTTAATATCTGCTCACACTACATTGGGCGGCCACAGTGGTGCAGCGGTTAGCATTGCCACCTCACAGCAAGAGGTTCTCCAGTTCGATTCTCAGCTGGGGTGAATTCTGTGTGGAGTCTGCATGTCCTCCCTGTGGTCACGTGGGTTTCCTCCGGGTGCTCCGGTTTCCTCCCACATCCCAAAGACATGCAGTAGGTGGATTGGACAGTCTAAATTGGCCCTAGGTGTGAGTGTGTGTGTGTGCCTTCTGTGGAAGGTTGGGCACTGGGCTGGTAACTTGACACCATAAAACTCCACTGCCAATCATGAGCGGACAGATGATCCGCTGTGGCGACCCCTAACCGGAAAAAGCCGAAAGAAGAAGAAGAAGAAGATCTGCTCACACTACATTATGGTATAGTGATACTATTTATTCATTGAAAGTGAAACACTTTTTTTTAGCCAAGTCTCTCATACAGTTAGAAATGTCTGAGTTGTATTCATTTATTCAGCAATGTACCCCTTTTATTTTGTTACAGACAGTTCTGGCATTGATATGGTAAATTTTTATGCAGATATAGCTTCAGACAGAGATGCGTGTTTGAATTGTGTTATTTACTTTGCAATAATTGGGTCTGGTAAAGCAGAAAAGATCTATTTTTGTTATATTTGGTAGGACTTGTGTTTTATTGAATGCCAGTTGGCAGCAGAATATTTATATGTTGGTATGTAAAGATGTCCAAGTCTGTGTTTTATTTTTGGCAGAAGAGTGTTCTTTCCTGGCTGATGCTGTTGTGGAGGGCAAATATTTAAGTAGTGGGAAGATGGTATGAATTTTGTAGACCTAACCTGACAAAATAGATAGAGGTGGATGTGTCAATGTGTACTGCCTATATGACACCTGTTTATTAGATAGGTAATTGTATTGCATTGTAATTTGCTTGCAGTTACATTGTACAGAGTGCCAAGTGTAGTGTTGACCATAAACATTGGAAAAGTAAGCTATAGTACAGAGAGTAGCATTTTGTATGTTTGAAGCTTTGTGTAATGACTGAGGCAATTTTTGTGGATACGAGGGGGTGGACTATGTATGTATAAAAGTATAACCACTTGTAGAGGCCAGGGATAGTGGAATGAATTGGGTCAACACTGGGCAAGAGTGGTAACCAATCAGTGTGCACTTGTGCGCAAGATGATCTCCTGGCCAGCAGACAAAAAGCACCAGTCAACAGTACTGATGTAGTTTTACTGTACAATGTGCAATCCAAATATGCTGAAACATTTCAGAGAGGTTTCCTGGCTACAGTACAGTGCAGCAGCTATATCAAGAACAGGCATGGAGCACCTTGAAACCACCTGTGTTACTCATACTGAGATAGTCAATGTGGCAGTGTGGGGAGTGGTTGTAGTACCATCACATGACAAGGCTGGATTTAAAAATTGCTGGAATAAAGGGTCAATTAGCTGAGTACTGAAAAGCCCTTAAATATGGAGTTGCACAGAACATGGAGCAGGAAAAAAAAACAAGCAGTGACTACACTCAGCTGTTCCCTCTAGCTCTTGTATAGAATGCACAGGCACTGCAATTAGAGACAAGTGTACACTTTGGCCAAGAGTTGCTTATTGCCCGTAAGAACACTGCTGGGGGATTTTTAAGATCCATAAATTAATAAACAACAGTTCCTCTGGTACACAAGTGCCAGTTAAAAATGTTGGCTACCTTGAATTGCAGCCAAAGTTTTCCACAGCTGGTGAACCAAATTCGTGCAGTTTAGAAGGGCAGTCCACTATGGATGGCACTTTCCCTACACTTCTGTCCTGTTCTGCTGGGGTACATTTTCAGTAAGTGTGCTGATATGTTTGCTCTACCATCCCATTATTGGCTTACGACCAAATCTTCCCGTAGCAGGTGATTCAAATTCGCGAATTTTAAGTCAGCTTACAGTAGTTTCTACAATGGAGCTAATTTTTATTTATTTGTATCTTTTAACCAGAGTTAAGTACTCATCTCCCTGGACCTATTTCAGACTCAGTCCTGGAGTAATGTTGTTTAAGTGACTTGCTCAGAGTCACACAGACAAATGGAGGCTAAGGAAATCAAACACTGGACTACAGGAAGCAGCTCGCTAACAGTGCAGAGCATTAAATCACTGAACCAGCTGCCAGTCATACAGCTGATCTAATTCATATTCTCGGAAGAATAGATTTTGAATAAACATAGGTAATAAAATTGATAGGATATATGTCCTGAAAAAGGCACATCTGAAACAGGAAAGTGAGTTACAATTAAAGCATTTGTGGATGATAGTTGAGTGATAGTTTTATTCTCAAATATATATAACTGTATGTCAAGTACTCAAACTGTTAGAGTTTGAGCACTTTGACATCAAGAAAGATCAATTCTACAAGATTCAAAAAAAAAAAAAAAAGATGCACTCCCCCACATACACCCCTACCAATTCTGCAATTGTACTACAATGGGGAAAGGACAAATTCCCAGTTCCCAGTGTACCAGAATCTTGTACAACCAAATGCAGTCAAAGTTCAAAAAGAAAATGTTTAAACTATTTTTATGGTATTTCAAACTCTCAAACTTTTGATAGTTTGAGCTCTTGACAGGAACCCATAAATATAAATAATCAGTAAATGAATGTATGAAAGGCAGAAATAAAATAGAAAAAGGAATAGAAGATAGTGACGTGATATTAACCCAGGTACCTTTTTTAAAGTTGCATGTTATCAGGGTAAAATATCTTAAAACAATATGTAAGCAATATGAGGAAAAGGTTTTGAAATTTAAGCCTAAGCATGTATAACCAGTTTTGTTTGGGTGTGTGCAAGATGAAACATCAGTAACTCATGGGATTTTAAAATGTTATGCAACTGTACAGCGTGACTTGCATGCTATGCATTTTTGAAGCTTGATTTACACCCAGTTTTGAGATCAGGAGACTGTTGAATTCCCTAGCCAAAATATTTGCTGGTGTGTTTAACATCATAACAACTTCATGGAGTATTTGTGTGTATGTATGTATATATATATATATATATATATATATATATATATATATATATATATATATATATATATAGGAATTATTTGCTTAGCAATTTGCATATAAACAAATCCAAGTAAAAATAAACTACTCATCAATTGTATTTTTAACAGAAGAATTCAACTCTACCAGTCTGAAAAACAATTTAGAACTTTTACGTTGAAAGAGTTAATAAGAAGTGTGACTTTGGTGAATTTGTTGTTTAGTAAGATAGACTAACATAGCTTAATTTTTTTAAGTCATTTACTCACAAGCAGCAAGAGGTTGATTAAGAAAGGGCTTTATTAAGCATGGTTACATGTGCTTCCTGAATATAAATGACTTGTGAATAAATGTGTTAGAGACACTTGAAAAAGTTGCTTCACATATAAACAAGCAATGCAACATCATTCATAAAATCATTGTTTGATCATAACTGATCAAGAAATTACTTCACCAACTATCTTCCTGAGCAAAATCAAACAAGACATTTCTGCAGGAGCCAAGTTTTTCTGCAAATTCATGTGGCTCCACTGTATATGTGAGGCCCCTGGCTGTGTTATGTAACTGTGGAGCCTCCACAGTTACATAACACAGCCAGGGGCCTAACATATACAGTGATTCTGCTGTATCTAAGAAAAAAACAGCCTATGATCTGTACTACCAGGTGATTACATGCAGTTGTGTCTGGACAATTAGAAAGTATAGTTGTGTATGTTGAACTTGCCATAAAGTACAGTTTTGTACCTACCATAAATGTAGATGTCCGATAGGAATGCATCTGCAGTCCTTACAAATGGGTTGTCCTGTCGTCAGGCAGCCCTTCGGTCGGCCGGATTCCAAAGTCTGGGTCTGGCCTCGGCTGGTGTCGCACTTCACCCGACGTCATAGCTGCAGTTATTCGGGTATAAAGGCATCAGCCGACGCCATTTTCCTCAGTGTTTCTTGCCCCAGATGCCAGGTGCCCTCTTGGAAGGCTAAATTTGGATAAATGCCAATGATTCCAAATAGTAGAGAGCAAACACAAAAAATAAGCATGTATGTACATATATACAAACAAATACACCATAATAGATCCCCCCCAAGCTAGCTGAAGGCTGGCAAATACCCTAGGAGTACCTCCGAGGGGAAGGTGGGTGGGTAATCCTGACTGCAGATGCATTCCTATCGGACATCTACATTTATGGTAGGTACAAAACTGTACTATGTCCTTCAAGGATGCATCTGCAGTCCTTACAAATGGGTAGAATACCATAGCTAAACAAGGGAGGAGGAAAGAGTAGAGATTATGGTGTAGCTAGGATCCCTTGCAAAACAGCAGTGGCAAAACCTGCTCGGGATCTAGAGTATAAAGGTAAATTGTAATGCTTGGCAAATGTATGCACGGAGGTCCAAGTAGCAGCCTCTATAATGTCCTTGGTAGCCACTCCTCGTAAGAAGGCTGTGGTAGTGGCTGTAGCCCTTGTGGAGTGAGGCCTGATGTTCTCAGGAGTTTTCTTTCCATGGTAGGAGTAACAAAATCTAATGCAATTTCCTATCCATTTGGAGATTGTCTGTTTCAAAATTGGTTTTCCTTCCTTTCCTGTGGCATATGCTACCAGAAGCTGGTCAGTTTTTCTATTGGACTTAGTCCTGTCCAGGTAGTAGCATAACTGTCTGTGTACATCCAAGGTATGCAAAAGTCTTTCTCCCCTGTTTTGTGGGTTTGGAAAGAATGTAGGTAGGTGGATAGCCTGATTTAATGACACTCTGGATACCACCTTAGGCATAAATGTAGGATTTGTTCTCATGGACACTCTATCTTGATGGAAGATCAGGAAGGGTTGCACTGCCATTAATGCCTGTAGTTCAGAGACCCTTCTTGCTGAAGTTATTGCCAGCAGGAAGGCAGTCTTCCAGGATAAGTATTGTAATTCTGCTGTTGCTGCTGGCTCGAAAGGAGGAAGTGTCAATTTTTCTAGCACAAAGTTCAAGTCCCATGCTGGCAATGGTGGTTTCCTGGGAGGTTTTACATTTTTAATTCCTCTCAGAAACTGTCTGAGCAGGGGATGAGAGAAGACAGGAGGATCCAAGCTGTATTGTGCTGAAATAGCTGATGCATGTATCTTGATGGAAGAATAGGACAGGCCTGTGTGGAAGAGCTCTGCCAAGTACTCCAAGATGTTGCCTATGTTTACCAGAGTCACATCTTCTCCCTTTGCAGTACTCCAAATGAGATATCTTTTCCATTTTGCTGCATAATTCTTTCTTGTTGAAGGTCTGCGAGCCTCCAGGATTATGTCATTAACCCTTTGGGATAAATTTGGGTTAATTGCTGTTATGTAATGTTCCAGGCAGTTAGCTGCAGAGTTTTCAGGTTTGGATGCAGGATGTTGTAGTTGTTCTGTGTTAACAGTAATGGGATCAGGGGTAGTGTCCATATTTGTTCCCGAGACATGCTCCTCAGCAATGGGTACCAATGTTGTCTTGGCCAGTCTGGAGCTATCAGAATGATCCTTGGACGGTCCTCTTTGATCTTCAGAAGCACCTTCAGAAGCATCAAAGGAAGTGGTGGAAATGCGTATGCTGTCAGGTTTTTCCAACTGAAGGATAGGGAGTCCACCCTCCAAGCAAGTGGGTGGTATGTCCTTGTGCAGAATTTCTTTAGCTGGTGATTGAATGGGGATGCAAACAAGTCTATTTGTGGTAATCCCCATTTCCTTGTGATGGCTTTGAAGATGTCCGGATGAAGCATCCATTCGTGGGCATCTGTGGTTGTTCTGCTTAATATGTCTGCTAGAATGTTTTCTTTTCCCGGTACAAAAATTGCTTGTAACTGAATGTTGTAGCTCAGGGCCACATCCCATAGGTCCAGTGCCAGCCGGCATAGAGGATATGAATGGGTGCCTCCCTGTTTGTTGATGTACCACATAACTGTGGTGTTGTCTGTCTTTATCATCAACTGACCTTCTTGGAGAAATGGTCTGAATGACTGGATTGCCAATTTTACTGCCAGCATTTCCTTTAGATTTATGTGTAGGCGCAGCTGGTCTTGAGCCCATAAGCCTTGTATGCACTTGCCCTGCATGTGTGCCCCCCCAACCGAGGTCTGAGGCATCTGTCGTGATGGTTTGGCTTGGTTGGCTGTTGCAGAAGGGCAACCCTGTGTTTGATTGGCAGGCCTGAGCCCACCATAGGAACTCTTGTTTCAGGCATGGGATTATTGGGATTTTGGTTTCTAGGCTGTGCTTGTGTTGTAACCACAAATTCCTTAGGTACCACTGTAGCTTTCTCATATGCAGTCTGGCATGAGGGACCAGAATTATGCAGGATGCCATGAAGCCTAGAGCTTGCAGTACTTTTCTTGCAGTTAGGTGGTTCTGCTTTGTTAATGCCAAGAAGTAGAGAGGTAGTTGCTCTTTCTTTTCTGCAGTTAGGAATGCCATTTGTTTTGATGTGTCCAGCTCTGCACCCAGAAAGGTTATTCTTTGGGATGGACTTTTTTATATTGACTGTATATCCCAAGGCTTGCAGCAGGTAAATGACTCTTTGTAAGTCTTCTGCTAGCTTGCTTTTGTTGTTCGCTTGAATCAGGCAGTCGTCCAGGTAGGGATAAATTTGGATTCCCTGAAGTCTGCAATGAGCAATTACTGATGCCAGGCATTTCGTGAACACTCTGGGTGCAGTAGATAAGCCAAAGGGCAATGCTGCAAATTGATAATGCTCTGATCCTGCAAGAAATCTGAGGTATCTTCTGCAAATAGGTCTTATGGGGACGTGCAGGTATGCCTCCTTGAGATCTAGAGTTACCAGCCAAGACTCCTTGCCCAGCATGGGAAGAAGCTGCTGTAGGGTCAGCATTTTGAATTTTGGAACAATAAGGAATGTGTTTAAAGCGGACAGGTCTAGAATGGGTCTCCATTTGTTTTCTTTTCTTGGTACCAGGAAGAGTCTGGAGTAAAATCCCTTTCCTTGCTCCATAGGTGGTACCTTTTCCACAGCTCTCATTCTTAATAGCTGAGATATTTGTTTTAGAGCTTCTGTCCTTTGAGTAGGTGGTAGGTTTGGCATTCCTCTCTTCCCTGGTAGAGTATGAAAATGGAACCTGTAACCTTGGTCTATAGTTTGCAAAATCCATTTTTCCCTTGTGATGCAATGCCAGTTTTTTGAGAATAAGGTTAGTTTTCCACCTAAGGGTGCTTCTAGTTGTTCCCTGGTAGGCGGTGCCACTGTCAAGTCACTGTGACTGAGTTGTTGTAGAGGTGGTGGCTGCGTCCGTGCCTCGCTGGTTGTTACCTTGCCATTGACGTCCCCTGTAGACACCCCTTGGTTTCTGCCTCTTGAACGCCTGTTCCTGCCCCTCTGAGGCTTAGAGGAGTCCAGAAAGGACCAATTCTTGGAGGGCCAGTTCCTGCTAAACCTTGGAGGTTGAACCTGTAAGAAATCTTTCACCATTTGTACAGATTTCGCCTTCTCTTCCATCTTTTTTAGCACCTACTGAGCAGGGGAACCAAATAAATTGACCTTGTCCATGGGTGCATCCAAAAGCTTTGATTTGACATGGTCTGGTAATGCCTGTTCTTTCAACCATGCATGTCTCCTGATAACTGTGCCAGTCATGGCTGATCTAAAGGAAGCCTCCAGTGCATCATAGCCACATTTTAAAGAATGGTTACTAACCTGCTGTATGTTATGTACCATTTCCTGAACATATTTTTTATCTAAAGATTCTTCAGAGGAAAGCTTTTTAGTTAACTGGTCAAGCATAAACTCTTGATATTGAATCATATGAAATTGGCAGTTTAAAGCCCTAGCTGACAAGGTAGCAGAAGTGTAAACTATCTTTACCCCATCTCTAAGGACCTGGATTCCCTTTCAGAGGGAGGGGTTTTAGTAGAAGTAGCAGCTACAGCTTTAGGGCCCTGGGCGATGGTCTCTGGATCTGCCAAAGGAGCCTTGTATAAATGGTGATGAGTGTCCGGGACCCTGTAGAACCTATCGGGCTTAGCAGGAGCCGGAGGTAATGAATCAGGAGCAGTGCAAGCATCATTAAATGCATCATCTACAACAGAAAGAACTGGAGTTATAGCTAAAGGCCTATGTTGTGGCAAATGTAGAAAGGTTCTAAGCCTTTTTCTGGAGTCTGAGAAATCTTGGCCCTGCCACTGAAATTGTTCCCTCATAGCATGCAAGGTTTCCCCAAAGGAAAATTCCTCAGGTGGAGAGGCTGAAGGAATGGACTCCTCAGCATCAGAGTCTTCGTAAGGAGAATAAGAAGCCTCAGGAAGGTCTGTATGATCTGATTCATCAGAGGAACCATCAGTGGATATTGGTTCAGGGGGCTCTGCTCTAGGTCTCTTTTCTGGAGGTGGGAGAGAGGACCTGTCTGGATGAGGCTGGGATCCACGAATTAAAGAAATTAAATCCTCAGCCAAAGATAGCATATGAGAGCTAGTGCTGGGCCTGTGTGAGGGGGGTTTGGCAGGCACAGTTTTGGAAACTTTGGCTGCTTTAGCCCTGGCAAAGGCCTTGATAGACATGGCTGCAGGAGGCCTAGCAGCTCCACGTGCAGGGGTTGAAATATCCAGGGGGATTGTGTCTGATAATTCCTGAGAAACCGCAACAGAAGGCTGGATTTCAGAAGCAGATTCTACCAGGTTAGAGGAGGCCTCGGTAGAAGGCATGGTTTCGGCTGGAGAAAGAACCGCTTGCTCGGTTTCGGCCGAAACCAAGACACTCGCGGTTTGCTTAATCGCAGTTTCGGCCGAGACCGCAGACCGCGAGTGTCGGTCCTTTTCTTTTCGTTTTTTGGAAATTTGCGTTGTCTGAGGATCCGACGGCATAATATAGGCAAAATCAGAGCCGAAAATTTGTTCAGCAAACTCCGACCGACGTCTAAGCATCCGTCGGTTAAAAGAAGCGCAGGCTAGACAAGCTGCTACGTCGTGGTCTGGGCCTAAACAATGTATACAGTAGGAGTGGAAATCTTTATGAGGTATTTGTTTCCCACAAGATAAACAGTTATTCACTTTCTCTGACATCGGCTGAGGCAAGAAAGAGTCCCCAACGGGGTACTTAGCTTTTTAGAAGTCTTCGAAGTAGTATTCGGTAGTAGTAATCTCTGGATCTGACCGACCGGCACTTGCGAACAGCTTCTGCTTCAGGCGCCACGCGGCAAGAAAGACTAAGGAAAATGGCGTCGGCTGATGCCATTATACCCGAATAACTGCAGCTATGACGTCGGGTGAAGTGCGACACCAGCCGAGGCCAGACCCAGACTTTGGAATCCGGCCGACCGAAGGGCTGCCTGACGACAGGACAACCCATTTGTAAGGACTGCAGATGCATCCTTGAAGGACATCAGTAGATGTTCAAATGATCAATGCCACAATAGCCTTAGCTATATGGGTTATATCCTGCCAAGGGTATAGCCAGCCAGCTTTCAAAGCTTTAGGGCATCTTCCACCCCTCCCCCCAAACTGTCAAGCAGCTCAAGCTGAGCTGACTAAAAGAGAAGTGTGAACATGAAGCCCTTCAGAGCTTTCCTGTCAGCACAGAGAGGGAGGCTGAGTCCTAAAAGGACAAGGTTAGGAATAAAAAAAAAATAAATGCCCACACCCTAGCATAAAAACACACCAAAAACAAGGGGGATGTTGGGAGGGAGTGGCTACTGCAGAAGTGATCATTCAACCATCTACTGTTATGACAAGCTCAACTTACACAACTGTACTATGTGCTTTATATGTACCACTGCTGCATATCTGTTATTTTTGCGTGGTAGAAGCAGAATGGTCCTAGTGAAGCATGAACTAGACCTATAGAAGGAATCCAGCTTATTGTGCTTTGTAAACGTATGTTCAGAGGCCCGTTTAGAAGCTTCTAGAATCCATCTTTTTCTAAAAAGACATAGAATAGGTCAAGGTCCTTATAGAATGGGCCTTAACCCTACCTGGAATATATTTGTCAAGGTGAGTATAACAAAAGGTAATAGCCTTAGACAACCATATGGAAACAGTCTGTCTTGACATTGGTTGCCCCTTATTCTTACCTTGACAAGAAATGAACAATTGATCTTATGATCTGAAAGATTTTATTCTGTCAAGATAGCATCCGAATTGTTTGTGGACGTCCAAGGCATGGACTATCTTTTCTCCCTCATTTTTAGGTTCAGGAAAAAAATGGGAAGTTGGATAGTTTTATTTACATTACACTCGGTTGCCACTTTAGGCACAAAAGAAGGATTAGTTCTCAAAGAAACCCCGTCTTTGTGGAAAATGAGGTAGGGTTAACTCGCCATAGCTGCCAGCAACTCAAATACCCTTCTTGCAGAAGTCAGAGCAATCAATACAACTGTTTTCCATGTTAAGAACCTCAAGTCAGCCAGATTAGCTGTTTCAAATGGAAAACCATGGTTGCCTGAGCCAGAAGGCAGTCATCACAATGATCTTGGGTGATTCCTTCTGGATCTTCATAAGTACCCTAGATCTGTGGAAAGGGTGGAAAGGTATACAGGAACCTCCTTGTCCAAAGAAATGAAAAGAAAAGGCATCTGTATTGCAGGCCTTGTAACGTGGAGTCCTGAAACACAATTTTTTCCAGTTGTTGTTCAGAGGAGGCAAATAGGTCTACTTGAAGAACTTCTCTCAAACTGATCAAATTTTGGAAGACCCCCAGATCTAGTTTCCATTCATGAGGGTCTATCCTGGTCCTGCTCAGTTTGTCTGTCACATAACTTTGCCTTGATGGAATGTAGGATGCCTGAAGAGTGAGACTGTGCTGTGAAGCTGTTTCCCAAGCTAACATGGCTAATCTGCAACGGGGAGTAGAACCTGGTTCAAAGGTGTAGTCAGGCATACTCTTTGTACTCCACAGAGTATATTTTTTCAAACCATCAGTTGGAAACATTAGGGCTGTATCAAGCTATATCCTGACTATAACAGTCTAAATTAATGCCTCTAACAACATGTATATAACTTGCTTACAGAGAGGATTGCAAACATAAAAACAGCATCTGTAATAGTTTTTGGTTGGGCAGCTGAAATGTTACACACATTAAGTGTTAGGGGCAATGGCTCTAGTGATGTGATAAAAGCCAGGTGGGTTGGGGCCAGTAGT
This sequence comes from Protopterus annectens, assembly GCF_019279795.1. Lineage (NCBI taxonomy): Eukaryota > Metazoa > Chordata > Ceratodontiformes > Protopteridae > Protopterus > Protopterus annectens. The sequence continues at coordinate 327,433,671 of NC_056743.1, forward strand.
AAGCATTTTTGAGTAAGAAATCGAATCCCCTGACTGCACTTCTTCCTGGTTTCCCCTTGCTTGTTGATTTACCACATCACTGTGGTATTATCTGTAACCACTTGAAGTCCTGGAGACCAAAGATGGTTCATAGAGCTGAGTGCCTTGATCAAAGCGGGCATCTCCTTGAGATTTATGTGCTTGCATCTGTCCTTGGTGTCCCACATCTCCCTATACTTTTCTCTTTCTCTCTCTCTCTCTCTCTCCTAAAACCGTTCCCCAAGCAAAGTCAGAAGCATCTGTTAAGACTGACTCCTTTGGATCAGGGAGGGAGAAGGGCATATCTTGACTTAAGGACATTTATTATTTCCACCAAGTGATTTCTCTTCAAACAAGCCCCAGTACTGAGATCTGAAAAGATAAAGGGTTCTCATGATGGGACAAAAGAGATTTCAGATACCACTGTACTTTTTCATGTGTATTATGAAAACCATAGATGCCATGACATCCAAAATCTGGAGGTATTCCCTCACAGTGACCAAAGTCTAAAAAAAGTCTATTTTCCTGTGGGAAAAAAGCTCTTTGAACTTAGGTACAGTTGACACTTTTTTGAATGAAGACTCTGTCAAAGATTTTGTTTGATTCAGCAGATACTAATGCAGCAAATATGGGATTTGAAAGAGTTTGCACTGCCCTAAACAGTACAATTGGTTTTGATTGCTTTAAAACTAATAGTAACGATTTTACTGATGTAAATAATTGTTCTGATGGGATAATATCAGATTTGCATAATGATTCACAACAAATGTTAGTTACTTCTTCATGTTTGGTAGACTCTATTTGGAATGATTCAGTTACATCATTTTTTTTAACATGGAAGTTATCAGTGTTAATTGCAATACCTTCAGTCATCCTGGTGAGTCAGAGAATTCTGGAACTGACATTAACTGCCCCATTATTAAATGTACCCCAAATCATGAAAACAGCTGTACTATGTCTACTGTTATAACTGATAGTGGGGGTAGTGTATTAGAGGGATTGGAAGCTATTACTACACACAACGTTTTAGATATGTTTAATAATTATTGTACTTTTAATGACAGAAGAGCCAGCATTGAAGGGGCTGGAACTGTGTCTCCGTATAATCAACCAATTCTCTTTCCTTCCTTTTCTACCCCCCACACCAACACAGATGGAGGGGATCCTAATGGGGTACCCAAGTCATTCACCTACCTTAGATGATAATTCACATTTCAGTGAATCCAGTGATGGAAATCTACTTCTGAATTGCTTCGGGCCTTTTAGTGTGACTGAAGGGAACATCAGTCATTAAAATACAGAATCCATTAACCTTGAACTAGCTGCTGAATCATGGCTTTCGGTAGTAAGGGATTCAAATAGCAGTACGGTGGAAGATAACATAGGACCTAGTTGCATCCAAAATTCTACTAAGGATTTTACAGTGTATACATCTCAACAGAGCATGCTGATGTTCTGAGTAAGGGTTTGAGTTTTGTACCAGCCAGAAAATTCAATCTAGCTGAAACACTCATAGATTTAAAACTATTTACTCATAAATTAAATTTAGCCCCTTTGTTTAAGTCAGCAGGTACTAACACTAGGGCTGACTTGAATACAGGTCTCAAGAAATCGAGTTTTTTTCAACCCGCCCTTGAATATTGGGCTAGTATTTTTTTTAAAACTTTGTGAAAGGGAAATTCGAAAACTTTGTTTAAGGTGCCAAAACTCTAACGTAAATTATAAAGTTAACCTTTCAGAGAATGAAACAAAACTTTTTAGTGATCTTTGTAACAACAAAACAATCAGAATAATGAAACCTGATAAAGGAGGGGGCATTTTCATCATGGATGTAGGCGATTATAACAATGAGATGCTCAAGCTCCTTTTTACTGACAGGTACACACAGGTATCAAAAAATTAACTTAATATTGCTTATTCTAAAATTGACGGTTGTTTATACGACATGGTCATGCAGGGACAAATTAACAAAAGTGCCTATGAATACCTATCCAATGAACACCCGGTGGTGGTAGGTATATTTGGTATACTGAAAATTCATAAAGACTTCCGAAACCCACCACTGAGACCGATTGTTAATATAGGCAGGAGCAAAACATTTTACGTAGCTAAATATGTGGATAATTTACTTCAGCCATCCACCAGTTGCATTACCCACATCTGTAAAGACTCATAGGATTTTTTATCCAGATTAGAAAATTTACAATTTGTACTGGATTGTATACTTGTCACAATAGATGTATAAGATCTTTATTCAGTCATTCCACACAAAGTGGGACTTGACTGGGTTGAAAGTATGCTCTTTGATATAGGGCTATTGTACAACACCACCAACATGGGTATCACACTCAGGGAATTAATCCTGAGCAACAACTTTTTGTATTTTGAAGGACAACTATTCAAACAAAGGAGTGGAGTGGCAATGGGTGCCTCATGTGCCTCGAGCTTTGCCAACCTATTCATGGCATATTGGGGGAAGCAATGTGTGTTCAACAGTACATTTGCTGACAGTTGATCATTTTATATTAGGTATCTGGATGACATCTTTATCATTTGGACAGATTCTTTGACAAAATTGAATGATTTTTTAATGTACATCAACAATAGCACCCCCTTTCTTAAATTTACGCACAACTTTGACAAGGACAAGATGACATTTCTTGATGTCCTAGTGTCAAAAGATTATTCAAAGAGTTGCTTTAGCTCCAACATTTTTTGTAAGAAAACTTTTTCCAGTTCGTATCTTCACTACGACAGTTAGCATCCCAAATTTCAAAAAAGAGCAGTTGTCAAGGGACTAGTCCAACTCGGTCGGATATCTGATGATGCAGTATTTTTGGTGGAGATTGAAAGGCTTTTGGATACGTTTATCCACAGAGGTTATCCACCAGATCTCTTGGTGTCCATCAAAGAAGAAGTATCTGACAAAAGGACTAAGGGTCTGTACCTTCCCCTGTTACCAATCTTTGATAACTCCTGTTATTCCTTACCTTCAGAAAGGCCATTGACTTCTGGTGATCATAATTTGGATAGGTCGTATAAATGAGCCTTGATTGTTACTTTTTATTTAAACACTTACCACATTGTTGATGTGGTTAATCAATCTTGGCCTATTGTTGTTTACTGGAAAGGAATTTCGGCAAATTTAGTACCAATAGAAAAAAGGTATGTATAAATGTAACCACTGTAACTACTGTCAGCATATACTCTGTTGTGAGTGTTTTTTCATCAAAGACAAGAAATTTGAGGTGAAAAAATATTTTAATTGTTCATCCAGGAGAATGGTTTATGGTGGACTTTGCCAACAGTGTAAAGTGTTTTACATTGGCAAGACTGGTCGAGCTTTGAAAGAGAGAATATATTAACATCTCAATGAAATCAAGAAAAGAAAGACAATTAATGCACTGTACAGACATATTTCTGCCTATCCTGGTCACCTTTTTAAATTTGTGGTTATTCATTTCTTGGAACCAAACCCAACGGGCTTTTACACTGACAAACATCTTCTCAAAAAAGAGCTCATATGAATCCTCGTGTGTGATGCCCTTACCCCTCCTGGTTTGAATGAATATTGTTCTATTACACCTGTATTAAAGCTAACAAGTCTTGAGGGCTGATTATGCCATGTCACTCATACATTTGTCGCTGTAACACTGAGTTTTTTACCATTCTTGTTCTCAACATTATTTTTATTTTCAGTCTTTATTGTTATACTTATGTTAATTTTTCATGGAATTTTAATTGATATTCACAACAATTCTTGTTGAAGTTTTATAATCAATGCCTTTACTAAACTAAAGTTGAGTCATGTGAATGCTTGATCTCATGTTGATCACATGATGTATTAGGCTTATTTAAGGTTGGAGATAACCATGTCAAGCAGTTCTGAAGAAGTTTTTGCTAATGATGAAGGCGCTTGACTGCATTTAATCTGTTTTTGCTGTCAATAAATTGGATTTGTGGTTTTGACTTTGGATTGTGTAGTTCCTGGGCCTCTACCTTCACTACTTGTGGTTCTTGTTTTTTTTTTTTTTTTTTTTTTATCTAGCTGACATCACAGGACACAATCCTGTGTGAGGGAGTCAAGAAAGACTTGTGAATGTCATCTTGGAATCCCAGCTTGTGCAAGACATCTCTCACCCAAGAGAGACAATCCTGACATTTTGAAAAAAAATCTGCAAAGATAAGCAAGTCATCTAAATAAAGAAAAATGTGACTACCCTGTAGCTTGCAATGAACTATAACTGGAGCTATACAATTTGTGAACACTCTTGGTGCAGTGGATAGTACAAAGGGTAAGAAAGAGAAATGATAAAGTGATTCAGACAGACAAAACCTTAAGGAATTCCTGAAGTCTAGATGAATAGGAATGTGATGATAAGCATCTTTTAAGTCTAGTGCTACCAAAAATTGTGAAATTACATCATTTTGAATTTGGGCACTATCACAAACATGTTTAGGAAGAAATATCCAAAACTGGTCTCCAACAATCTTCTTTCTTTGCAACTTGGAACAGGAACATCCTTGAATAAAACTCCTTCCCATCTGAGAGGAAGAAACTAGCTGGAAGAACGACTGACTGTGGGGATGACGATTTGTTCCATGGTCAAGCCAAAAATGGTGCCTCTTTCCTGGGGAAGACAAGCAGCAAGTGCCTGTAAAACTACCAGTCCACAGAACTTTACTTTGTTTTGTTTTTTTACAGAAAAAACACTGTAGAAAGCACTTTCAAACACTGCGACACCCCTCAACCTACAATTTCTCCACAGAAAACAGATTATCGGTTAGATAACATTACTTTTAAACTGACAAAAAAGAGTTCTCATTTAAAAGCATATTACACTCTCAAGATAATCCATCAAAACACAACAATCCTAGCTTTAAAATAACTTTCCTGAAGAGGAAAATAATAAGACATAAGTAAAAAATAAGAAAATGGAAGTTTTTTTCTCCAAAGGGAACTTATCTGCCCAGCTATTTAAAGCACAAGCCGACCGTCAATCCTCAAAAGTCTCAGAGGAGCATACTATTCAGTGTCAGGAAAGCTCTGAAGAGCTTCGCACCCAAACTTGTCTTTTAGTCAGCTCAGCTCAAACTGCTTGACAGTTTGGCATATGCAAAGTGCCCTGAAGCTTTGGTAACTGGCCAGCTGTTATAGCCTTAGTAGGATATAACCCATATAGCTAAAGCTACTGCAGCAGTGATCAATATGAAGAACATCACAATCATTTAGTCTTCAGTCACCTATAGGGAAACTAAACAGGTTAGCTGTTTTGACTGAGTGGTTGATTACTTTTAAATCTAAAGACAGAATGTTTAGCTTCCTAATATATTCTTAAATTTGAAAACTGAAGATATAAACAATAAGAAACACAAGACAGACAACTCACGGTATGGAAAATAGAAAATAAAGTATAGCACAACAGAAAGGATGAGCTAAGAAAAGGAATTAAAATAAGAAGAAAGAGATTTTTAAAGTTGAAATAAAATCAGCACACTGAGTCTAGAGAACTTAACAAAAACCTAAATAGCAGCAGCTCTACTGATGAACAGTATCAAAAGGCTAATTTTGATATATTCAGAGACTGTGGTTCTGTTTAAGCCTCCTGAGCTATGTTAAACATATGTTTAATGCATGGAGCACTGCAATTGCACTCTAAAAACCAGGAGAAATGCAAGTTTACTCAGCACCTTTCTTATATCAGAAAGGTACTTAATCATTTCAAGCACTACTAAGAAAGGGGCTTGCACTAGGGATTGACAGTGACTGTTATTAGCCAGCGAAAAGCAATGTCAGCAGATAAAGCAGCTTTAAGAGCTGTTAGGTACTTCACTCTGCCATACTTACAGTGTGGCAGAACAAAGTGCTTAACAGTTTTTCAGCAAGATTGCTCTCCAGAGGGGCACTTTGTTTATGCCTGCTGCCTGTCTGACAGAGGTAAAGTGTTTACCAGTTTTGAAAGCCACTATAAAACTTTGTAGTACTACACTTTTTTACTATTTGTTGTAAACGGTAATAGCACATGGAGTAGACAATTATATTTATATTATATATTTTAAATTACAATTATGACTGGGTCTCACTATCATAATCCATTTATATATTCTGACATGGATGCCAAGATTCACCTCTTGAGTTTCTCTCGATGTACATTTATTTGTCATTCATTTCTTATATACATAATAAGTTAACTATTTGTATTAATTCTAAATATTGCTGGTTATAATTTCTTAGTCCCCTGACATAGCTGAAGAAAGCTTTATGGTTATCCTTAGCATGGACGGTGTTTTGTAACTCACACTTGTAGAGGATGTGATATTGTGTCTAGTTCTTTGTTGATTATTTTGAGTTCTACTTTAGCTGAATGAGTGTTATATTTCCTTTTATAGACTTATGAGTTTCTTCCTCTTATTGTACAGTTTGTTGATACTGTGGCTTCACCAGATAGATTTGCTTTTAAATTTGGCACTATATTTGTATCTTATGGGACTGAGGCCTTAATGTCAGTTTGGAGGTGGACATATAATGTAGCCAGAAAAACTGCAGCATGAAAAGCAAGGTCATCTAGGTGAGGAGGGTGCATCAGGTCATCATTTAGCTGGAGTAGATATAATTTGGCGTCGTCTCTGAAGATGGAGGGATTTCAAGGTGACTCAGGTCCCACATATCAGGTAAACATTACTGCATAATCATCAGATCTGGCCAGTGACTTGGTAACTGTGGCTCTGAGAACAGAGGTGTTATACTGGTGAGAAACAGGTCTAATATTCTTGATCCAGTCATTTGGAATTAGACTAGCTGGCCCAAGGAATTTGCATTAATGACAGCCAGGAATCTTTGTGCATACCTGTTTGTGGTGATGTAGGTTCCTGGTTAATGGAAGGATAGTTGAAGTCACACAAGATGATTTAGTGTGTGTTTCTATGGCAAGGGATGTAATTTTGTTAAGATACACCCCATTCTCTGATGTTATCGCAGAAAGGGTGTGGTAGCTGGCTAATACATGGTATTGGGTTTTATTTATTTAAAAAGAATGTAGAGATGTTCTAAGTCACTGTCCTGGACTATGAGTCTGGAGGTGATATGCTTTATTAGGAAGACAGATGGACCTCCCCCCCATCAGCCACAATGCCCAATTCGGCATTGGGTCAGAAGGAGTGGCAGGCATTAAAATCCTGTTCTCTTTGAGAGCTTTTACTGTTCTGAAAACATATTTCAGTGACTATGCATACATTAATATTTTCAAGGGTTATGAATACCTGTAAGGATTATAACTTTTTGTTTAGGCTTCTGTCATGCAGCAGTGCTATTTTAAATGATTTTGCCTGTGGTTGCCTATGTGGGTAATATGAGGAAACTGACCTTGCCTAAAACAGCACTATGGGGGAAATGTCTTAGCCAATATATGGAAGCCATGAGGATAAAGATGCAGACCATCCCTAGCAAAGCAGCTGGGGTTGTCAACCATCTTATCCCGTTTGGATATAAAATGGATCCCCCTAGAATGACACTAACAGTTAAGTCAATAATTAAAGTCAATTACCTATTGTTTGCATTATGTCAATATTCTTGGTAATAGTAGGACACTGCTGAATACTAGTTCCACTTCCTTTCCAGATGCATATTTTGAGAACTGTATCATAACTCCTCTTCATATGACCCAAGGCGATGCATCTCAGGTCATTCATTCCCAAAAGTGCAGTGACCACATCATATGTGTACCTTGGCTGAAGGGAATTGAGGGCTTTAGTAATGTTACATATCAAAGCCCCTGAGAGGCAACTAATTCACATTTTTCCTTATTTAGTGTGAAACTATTTTGCTGTAGTCTTTCTAGAACTTGTTTCAAAAATCACCAGATATTTGTGTTTGACTGTATATGATGATGTCAGTGGTGACATTTTGACATATAAAATATCCTGGGTAACTTCCTACAATAACCACTTGCATCTCCTTAGATACAAGATAATGAAAATGTACTTAATCTTTGTGCTCCCCTGGTATAACTTCAATTGCTATAACTTGCTTTCATTTCTAGTTTGCTTAAAAAAAAGTGGCATCATTCAAACCTTTGATGACACCAACCACAATCTGTGTCAAGTGCAATTTCCTCTGAATAGCCTGATTTGCCTCACAAATATAAGTGCAGTTTCAAACATTATTGGATGTGTTGGCTCTATTCAGGTTGCCTCTGCATAAATGAAGGGTGCTGAACTTGGAATATTTTTTACTATTTCAGTTTCTTCTGACAGTCTCAGCTCTGTTTCCACCTTGTGCTTCAAGTGGAATGGAATCTTATAGCAATAACCCATGCCTGGGTGTGGGTAATGCTGGATTTACCCACGGTTGGCGTGGTTTGGTCCCGAGGGCGAAGCCATCCTCCTTCCTGTCCAGGGGTGGGGTTAGGCCTCCCTACCTCCTGTCCAAAGGTGGGGTTAGGCCCACCCTCCCTCCTGTCCATGGGTGGGGTTAGGCCACTACAAATTCCCTTATTGCCAAGATGCTAGCAAGGGCATAAAGCATCTTTATGGCTACCTGAATGACAACCCCTCTGGACATATCTTACCTTAATCCTGGGTGAAATTTCCAGGTAAGGAAACAAATTGGATGCGACTGATTTGGGCAGAAGTTCAACTGTTGGAAGCCACAATTGGGAAAAAAATCACAGAGAAAAACATATTATAAATAGTTACAATAAGTAATATATCAAATTGTGTATGTCTCAAACCTCATTAGAGGGAGACCTGGAAATACCTGCATTCCTAAAGAAAAACAAAATATTCAAATACCCTGTTCAAAAAGCAAACAAAACATAGCAGCATGAGTTTTTGCAGGAGGCTGTATCCACCAATATTTTGGTTTTGACTCTATATCTAACAGAAAATTAAACCAATCTCACAAACCAATAAAAACAATAACAAAGCCAGAGACAAAGTCAAAAACACAGACTATTTAATAACTTTAATAAATTAGCACTTTCATCCCACTAGTGGTCTGGGACTTCTTAAGAGAACACTACAACCTGAAACACGTGTATATTAAAAACACTTCCAATCACAAGGCTTGGTAGGCCAAATGAAAATGCCTAATTAATCAACTCCAAATAGCTTCTGAAAAAATGACCTACTTCCCCCTAATTAGCCACTTAAAGAAACAATCACATAAAAACCCATATAACAGTGGCTAAACTTAAAATATCAAACAAATGTATGTATGAATATACATTCTTAATTAATAAACAATCCATAAAACATATGTTAAAATGCAAACAATATAAACTATAAATTCATCCACAGTACTGTAATCATAAATTCCAAATGTATAAGAATATATACAATAAAAATCTGTCACGCACAATATACCCATTTGTGTTAAATTAATCATACAAAACATATCAAAATATAAATCAAATATCCAAAGACCTGAGTTGTAGTAGTCTATTGAAACTAACCCTATCATTTAAACCTAGCGGGTGTGCAGCATTTCATTTACTTTTCCAATGAAGCTCTTTAGTCTCAACTGCCCCTCCCAATTTCCTCCTCTACCACATAAAATAAACATTTTTTAAAATCGTCACACACAATGGAATGCTTGTATAGACCATTGGTTTCATCCTTATTTTTAATAGCATAATAATGCTCATAAATTCTAACCTTAAGTGGTCTCAGTTTCCGACATAAAATCCATCATAGAACATACATAGGGCAATATAAACCACACCAGTATTCCTACAATTACATTCAGAATTATTCTTAACCTTACACTGCCTTGAAATAAAGGGAATACTTGATTCTGCAAAATGCCAGCTAAAAAAAAAATCACGTGTGTGTGTGTGTGTGTGTGTGTGTGTGTGTGTGTGTGTGTGTGTGTGTGTGTGTGTGTGTGTGTGTGTGTGTGTGTGTGCGTGTGTGTGTAACTATATTGTGTAGCTATATAGAGTTGTGTACAGTGGGATTTGAAGGATTTACCGTTCCAGTATTGGTATATATAATTAGCAGGGAGTCTGGAGGGGGTGAACCCCTGCAAAAAAAAAAGAGTTTTCTTAATATTTTGGTTTTTGAAATAACGGAGCTTCAATCATAAGGTCTTGACCATATGTAGTTTGATGTTCTGTAATATTGATTTAAAAACAGAGATTTCTATATATATAGCTATCCATCCACCCAACCATTTTATCATTTTTTTCACATGGAGTTGGGGTTTAACTTCAACAGTGGCAATCATCTAGAGCCAAGGTTCACAGTGGTGACTAGCCCTGCTGCAGATTCCTATATCCAAGCATCCAAGCAACCTCCACCCCCCCCCAACACAAACCATGAAACACATACTTCACAAAACCAGTGTGCCACGCAATCACAGCCCTTACGGCAAAATAACATACTAGTAATAGGTAACTCTATAGTCAGGCACACTGGTGTCCCACTCACTAGGCTGAATAAGGAGAAGGGTACTGTTAGCTGCCTGTCGGGTGCCAGGATCCGCCACATAACACAAACACTCAGGTCACTCCAGAACAAGTACAAATATGCCTCTGTCACTGTCCATGTTGGTGTGAATGACCTGAACCATACCTCCCTGGACTACATGAAAAGAGACATGGAAGAGCTCTCTGATCACATAGCCCATCTGTATGACCCTGACCCCTAGTAGCATCCTGCCCTAACCAAGAATGACACCATGGTATAAAGGAAAAATTATCAATTTCAACAATTGGCTAAGTTTCTAGTGTCATTCAAAGGGAATCCTGTGTCTGTCCACCTGGGATGACATGCTCGACAAGCCACGCTGCTTCATTAGAGACGGCTTGCACCTGTCACCCTTAGACTTTTGAATACTGGTCAAGGCTCTTGCCAACCCCATAGTGCCTTTTTAGACAAGGCTCAAAAGACAAACCCAGCGCCATAAATAGCACAAGTAACAAAAAACTGAGGGTAATGCTACTCAATGCCAGAAGTCTAAACCTCAAAATGCATGCACTCTAGGCACTCCTCAGTATGGAGAAAATCGATATATGTGCAGTAGCAGAAACCTGGTTTAAGGCTCCATAGAGCACCCCAGCACTACCAGGCTACAACTCATACCATACATTTTGGCACCAGAACTCAGACCGAAATACAAAAGGCGGGGGCGTATCCATATTCATCAAGGATACCCACACCTCCAGGTTAGTGGCACAGCATGATGCTTCAGAGATCATCGAAGTGCAACTAACAATGGGCAAAACTGAAATTCAAATTGTAGCTGGCTACAGATCACCCACAATGTCCCAGGACCCCCATTCCACATTTCTGGAAACACTGGGAAACATAAAGGTTCTACCAAACACCCAAACATTGGGTGATTTCAATTACCCAAACATTAACTGGGAGAACTACTCAAGTACTAACTCCCTTGCCCAAAATTTGCTAGAATTTATAAACTCAAATGCCCTGGATCAACTGGTCAACACTCCCACCAGAGGTGACCGGAGGTCAACCCCTCACCTGTTAGATCTGACCATAAACAAATCACTTTGGATATCCACATTCCTCCCCCACCCCCGGACAAGGAAACCACCGTGAAAAACTTTTCAAAAGCAAACTTCACGTTACTTAAGACCAAGGTGGAAAGTTTCAAAGCCCCCATGCTAAAGGATAACACTGTCCAAGCTGCAAAATCCTTTACTAATGCATTCTACGGGCACCTACAAGAATGCATGGATCATGCTACCCCAAGCAAAACCAAGACTCACTCCTCCAAGAAAAGGAAACCAGTCTGATGGACTACTGCCATAAACAAGCTATACAACAGAAGGAGGAAACTAGTACAGAAAAGAGTAAAATCCCAAGAAGGGAAGACATCCCTGATCAGTATCAGCAAGCAACTACAATCCCTCATAAAATCATCCAAGGTGAGCTTCAAAAGAAAAATTGCCAAGGACTCCAACGATAACCACAAGGCATTCTTTAGCTATGTCAAGAATCTAAGTGGCAATGCTCTGATCTGCTCGGAGTTAGTGCAGAATGGCACAAAAGACACTGAACCGACCGATATCGCCAATATCCTGGCAAACAGGTTCAGCATAAACTTCATCCCCCTCTCACCCCCAAAAGGGCCCATAACCATACCAGAAGAATGTACAGCCCCTGAAATCATGCACACTCAGGTTAAAACATCCCTCTCCAAAGCCAAAAACACAGCATCAATGGGATTGGACGGTGTCCCAGGCTGCGTTCTACACAAGCTCAAAGACGAACTAACCCCTCACCTAAACACACTGTTCAAACTCAGCCTCTCTACAGGCTATGTACCCATAGAGTGGCGCACAGCAACGGTTATTCCGCTCCACAAAGATGGAGCCACAACACACCCCAGGAACTATCACCCTATAAGCATGACTAGCTTGGTCTGCAAGGCTATTGAGCACACCATCATGGAACTCATTAACAGAGACATTGGGAACTCAGTTTGGCTTTAAGGGCAGGTCATGCATCCTAAACCTGCTGGACTTCTTTGAGACAGTTACCAAGGCTATAGACAAGGGAAGGGTGGTACACACAGCCTACCTAGACCTCGCAAAGGCCTTTGACACCATTCCCCATTCTGGTATTATAGACAAGCTCACCAGCCTAAACATAAATTCCTACGTCGCAAGATAGGTTGCCAACAGGCTCACAGACAGAACCCACATGGTGAGAGTTATAGGAGCTAGGTCTGACTCTAAACCAGTTAGAAGTGGCATTCCCCAAGGCTCAGTCCTAGGACCCCTCCTGTTCAGTATATACTTCTCAGAAGTACAGGCAAGTACAGGAGGACTATGGCTGACCAAGTTCGCAGATGACTGCAAACTAGGGGCTATAACTGACTCTCTGGCTGACATAGAAATCCTCCAAAAGGGTCTCACTGAGATGGATACCTGGAGTTAAAATCATGGCCTCAAGCTAAATGCCAAAACGTGCATAGTCATCCCCTTTGGAAAAAACAAAGTACCCACAAACTACCACATAGGTGGTAGTCCTCTAAATACAGAAGACATAATAAGGGATCTGAGGACCCAAGTAGATAGTAATCTCTCTTTTGATAATCACATTGCCAAAGTGGTTAGAAAATCCTTCTACACGGCCCACCTAATCACAAAAGGGTTCGCATCCAGATCAAAAGAGGTCATTGTGCCCCTCTACTCATCACTCATCAGACCCATCATAGAGTACAACACCCCATTTCAGATGTACCTTACAAGACACCTGCAACAGCTGGAAAGACCACAGAAGTACCTCACCAAGAGGATCACTGGCCTTAAACAGATGCCCTATGCAGCTCGACTGAAGAAACTCCAGCTGTATTCGGTTGCATACCGCCTACTCAGAGGTGATCTCTGCCTGACATACAAAGCCATGTCCAACCCAGAATTGATGGACATGCTCCACCTAAAGAAAACCTTATCCCCTCAAGCCACACGCTCTAGTGATCTAAACCTCACCACAACAATAAATAGGAAGTGCTGGAGGGATAGATTCCTGTCCCAGAGACTTCCCATGCATTGGAACAAGATTCCAATCTACATTAGGCAGAGCTCCTCGCTAACACTCTTCAAGAGAAACCTTGACGAGTGGATGGGAAACAGAAAGTTTATCCTGGGAATCACTTCAGTGGCTCTGCTGAACAGAGGCACAGGGAACTAATCTAAGGGGGTGGCGAAAGCCAACACATTCTGGCTAGGCTTATAAATGCCTTCGGGCAGATAGATTCATAGGTAGGTACTAGGCTATGTATATATACATTATATATATATATATATATATATATATATATATATATATATATATATTATATATTATATATTATACACACAATTGTGTGCAGAGATCATTGTAAATGGAGCCACCTATACTGAGCCAGAAGATACAGCAAACCTCCTAGCTGATAGATTCAGCTCCAGCTTTACTTCTCTCTCCCCCTCAACCTTCCCTCAAGAAATATCATAAAATATAACTCCCCCTACTATCACTAGGGAACAGGTCCTTAATGCTCTCTCCAAGACCAAGAACACTGCATCAATGGGCCCAGACAATATCCCAGGATGCCTTCTAAATAGCATGAAACATGACCTATCAGGGCCTCTGAAATTACTATTTAATTATAGTCTCCAAAAAGGCTTCATGCCTCCTGAATGGAAAAAGGCAACAGTCATCTCTCTGCACAAAGGTGGGCCATCTACAGACCCTGGAAACTGCAGACCCATAAATCTCACTAGAAGAAACAACCAGGGTAGATCCACCAAAAGCAAATTTATTAAAACTCACTCTGACGTCTCGGCCACAGCCTTCAAGGAGTACAAATCATATAAAACCAAACACACATTTATATTGAAATAATACATCAATTATTGTTACAAAAAGAAGCTGTATATATTTTAAAGTTTAAAACTTTACATCCTGTTGGTTTGAATGAAGATTTTAATTGGAGAATGCTGCTTAATTGATGTAATTATATTAACTAATTATTTAATTGTAGTAATTGATGTATTATTTCAATATAAATGTGTGTTTGGTTTCATATGATTTGTACTCCTTGAAGGCTGTGTCCGAGACGTCAGAGTGAGTTTTAATAAATTTGCTTTTGGTGGATCTACCCTGGTTGTTTCTTCTAGTGAGGCTGTGGCCGAGACATCAGAGTGAGTTTTAATAAATTTGCTTTTGGTGGATCTACCCTGGTTGTTTCTTCTGGTGTGCTTCTCTGGTTGTTTCATCCATAAGTCTCACTAGTCTTATATGTAAAGCCATAGAAAAAAATATCATGGAGATGATCAATAGAGATATAGTAAACCTCCAGGCACTGGACCCAACCTAGTTTGGTTTCATAAGGAGCAGATCATGTCTACTCAACCTGGTGGACTTCTTTAAGAAGATTACCAAAGCAATGGACAAGGGCAAAATTGTTCACACTGCCTCCTTTGACCTGACCAAGGCATTTGACACAATACCCCATTTGGGTACTGTTGACAAACTCAAGAGGTTAGGTACAAACCCGTATGTCAGCCGGTGGTTAGCCAACTGGCTCACAGGCAGGACCTAAGAAGTTAGAATTGGGGAGTCCACCTCTACAAACAGGCCAGTCACAAGTGGAGTCCCTCAGGGATCAGTCGTTGAACTGCTCCTTTTTGACATTTACTTCTCAGAAGTCAAGGCCGATGTCAGTGGTATCTGGCTGACTAAATTTACAGATGATTGCAAATTAGGAGCAGCCAATGAATCTCACACTGACACAAAAGTTCTCCAGGAGGGACTGACACAGACAAACAACTGGTGTCAGAGTCATGGACTAAACCTAAATGCCAAGAAATGCATAATAGTATCCTTTGGGAAGTCATCCATCCCTGGTAACTATCATATTGACAACAGACCGCTTAGAGTTGACTCAGTAGTCATGGACTTAGGGACACACACAGATAGTAATCTAGCCTTTGATAGTCACGTATCTACAGTGGTGATGAAATTATTCCATGTTGCGCAACTTACAAACAAAGGTATGGCATCTAAGTCCAAGGAAGTCATTGTTCCATTGTATTCGGAATTCAGAGCTCTCATTGAGTACAATGCCCCCTTTGGTATGTACCTAACCAGGCATATCCAACAACTGGAAAGTTCACAGAGGTTCCTCACTAAAAGAATACAGGGTGTAAGTAATATGTCCTATGCAGACCACCTCAAGGCCCTATCCCTGTATACTGTCTCCTACAGGCTTTTGAGGGGAGATCTATACCTGGCATACAGGGCATTGTCAGACCCCACTCTGATGGACCTCCTGCATATCCACAAAGCAAACAGTACCAGAATTACCTGTAATAAAGACTTAAACCTTGCTTGTGATATAAATAGGACCTGCTGGAGAGATAGGTATGTATCCCAGAGAATATCCTGTCTATGGAACAGGCTCCCCATCCATGTAAAGCAGAGTTCCTCCCTAATCCAATTCAAGTGCAACTTGGACAGTTGGATGGGAAACCGGAAATTCATCCCTGTTTTGGCACCTATGAACTCTGATGCAAACAGGTAACCTGTAAATGGTTCATCTCTCAGGCCCATGATTACACTTACCAAGGGTATCAGAACTCGTCAGAGATTTGGGATGCATGGCTAGGCTTAAAAAGGCCCTTGTGATCGTTAGCCTAGTAAACACCGATGAACTTATGTGTGCTATTCACACTTGTAATTCATATATAAACATGCACATATACATGCAGACACACACACACACACACACACACACACACACACTGACAGGCACATGCACTGTACATAGTTAAAGTACTTCTGATTTCCTTTTCTTAATGTTTTTAATGCAAGAGCACATAGTAAACGTACATTCAAATAAATTCAGCTGTATATCATGGTTGCCATCAATGGTCACATTTCCTTTGCTGACTACAAAATGCTCAGGCACTCTAACAATGTAAGGACTGACTCACAGTCAGTGGGAATCTCTTACCATGGATCTGTGTGTACCAAATATGCAGCCCCCTCTGGGAGGATGTCAGAAAAAAGCATGAAAGACGATTTTGTAAACAGGGTTGCCACCAGTCTCTTTCTGCACAGCAGTCCTGATTTTGGCCGTTCTGTCCTGTGAGTGGGGAGGGGGTGCTGAAAATTGTAAATGAGTTGATACTTAAGAAGAAATAATATTTTCTGACTTGTCTCTAAATGTCACAGAAATCTTTGATACTACATTTAAGTTATCTTAATATATAAACTATTTCAAATAACCAACATTTAAAGCTTAGCATGTTAATGCTGTGATGATACCTATGTAAATTTGTCAGAAGAAGTACCAACTCCCTTTAAATATCTGACTGATCTAACTGATTTGTTTTACTATAAAAGAGGAGTGTTAAGTTCTCCCCCTCCTCTCTGCAATACATACAGTGGAAAACAGTTCCACAGCTTTATATCTTTTTTAATATCAGCTACTGTGTTCCTTACATCAGCAGGACTAATTGCCCATCTAAGACTGACAGCAGTACCTGACAGGGTAAACTACAGATTTTTCTGTGTCGATTGTATGTCCTGCAGCTGGACACAACTTACTCTGCAAGGCATGTAAGAAGTTCAGCTTAAAAAAGTAGGTGGGCTTTCCCTACCTTGGATTCCAAGGCAAGGAAATGAAAGTTTTATAAAGTGCAAACAGATTTCTGGTACCTACACAATACTGAAACCGGTGGTGGTGCTGCGGTAGCGTTGTTGCCTCACAGATAGACGTTGTCCTGTTCGATTCTCAGCTAGAGCGTCTTCTGTGTGGAGACATGCTTGAATGGGCATACCTTCTTTGAAGATTGTGCGTCAGGGCTGGCAACTCGGCACGTAAAAATCTACTGCCAATCATTAGCGGACCGGAGTTCCGCTGTGGCGACCCCTAACCGAAAGACACAACAACAACACAATACTGAAACCATATTGTAGGGAGAAAAACAACCTAAGGATTGAGTTAAACTATAGGAGAGGGCAGAGTATTATTTATTTAATATTCAAAGGCTTTAATGAAGTATTGCACTTAGTAATGATTGAGATAACTAAGGTAAGAAGTAATACAATGATCTCCCTGCAATGACCAGTCATGCCTTTGAAAAGCAGATATGATATGATGTACGATTTCCTGAATTTGGTAGATACACATTGTTCTAAGTTTAAATTGTTGTCTACCATTGTAGCGACAGCTTTAATAATGGTTCCATTTTTGTAATGTGACCATTTATTTTGCAGTCACAATTTGTGTAATTTAAAAGCAAAGTATGAGCCTAAAAGGCTCAATAACTGATAATGAAATAAAAATAAAAGCCGAGCAAACTAAGGCAGTAAATGCATTAAAAAGCAGGTTTATTAATACAAAAACAGAACTACATCAATACGAGTCGTATTGATGCAGTTGTGTTTTTGCATTAATAAACATATATAAAATATTACTCCCCTACTGGAGATCTGTTGATTTCATAACTGTATGCAGTTCCGAAAGATGGCTTTCTCATCTGGATAACTGTTATAAAACCAACAGACATAGCACTCACAGCTCTTAGAAATCTACCAGAGTGTATTATTGAGAAATGGGTATTTAATGTAATGAGACTTAAGGGGAGATCTATAAAAATAAGAAATGTAATTCTTCTCACATGATAAATGATCACATCAGATGAAAGGTCATACACTCTTTAGTGTGTTACATACCTGGGCTTGTTCTAGCATGAAACTGTTGCTTTTCTCCACAGATTACTGGAACCTAGAAATTAAGCAAAGCATGCATTGTATTACCCTTGTCTTGGCAGTCTTACTCCATAGCAAAATTATGCCAAGTATGAGATGCATCCAGGAAATATGTACCTTCACAAAAAATATAACATGACAGAGCTGCCACCCATCTCATTAATCTGCATACCAGCTGTTATGCAAGGACAGACAGACTATGTGTTTTAAACCAGTCTTCTTTTACAATACCTACAAAGTTTAAAGTCTTTTTTTTCTTGTTGAGAGTTAAGAAGTCCCCTGCTTTTGCTCAACTTCAAAGATTAACTAAAGTCAAGATTTTGTGACTACATCTATCATTCTCAGAGCCTGTATGAGTTACACCATGGCATGTGCAATGCTGTTTTTTATACAAGCCGAGTATATGCTTCTACATTTCCATGTGCTGCCAAAATCGGGGTGCTTCATCAGAGTGCATGTTTAGTCTGTACAATGAAGTTATTCCTGAGTACTATATCGCTAGTGCAGGTTTAGTCTGTACAATGAAGTTATTCCTGAGTACTATATCGTTAATGCAGGTTTAGTCTGTAAAATGAAGTTATTCCTGAGTACTATATCGCTAGTGCACGTTTAGTCTGTACAATGAAGTTATTCCTGAGTACTATATCGTTAGTGCAGGTTTAGTCTGTAAAATGAAGTTATTCCTGTGTACTATATCACTAGTGCACATTTAGTCTGTACAATGAAGTTATTCCTGAGTACTATATCGCTAGTGCAGGTTTAGTCTGTACAATAAAGTTATTCCTGAGTACTATATCGCTAGAGCAGATTTAGTCTGTACAATGAAGTTATTCCTGAGTACTATATCGCTAGTGCGCTTTTAGTCTGTACAGTGAAGTTATTCCTGAGTACTATATCGCTAGTGCACTTTTAGTCTGTACAGTGAAGTTATTCCTGAGTACTATATCGATAGTGCAGGTTTAGTCTGTACAATGAAGTTATTCCTGAGTACTATATCGCTAGTGCAGATTTAGTCTGTACAATGAAGTTATTCCTGAGTACTATATCGCTAGTGCACTTTTAGTCTGTACAGTGAAGTTATTCCTGAGTACTATATCGCTAGTGCAGGTTTAGTCTGTACAATGAAGTTATTCCTGAGTACTATATCGCTAGTGCAGGTTTAGTCTGTACAATGAAGTTATTCCTGAGTACTACATCGCTAGTGCAGGTTTAATCTGTACAATGAAGTTATTCCTGAGTACTGTGTCACTAGTGCACTTTTAGTCTGTACAATGAAGTTATTCCTGAGTGCTATATCGCTAGTGCACTTTTAGTCTGTACAATGAAGTTATTCCCGAGTACTATATCGCTAGTTCATGTTTAGTCTGTACAATGAAGTTATTCTTGAGTACTATATTGCTGCTGTATGTCTGCTTTGGTTGCTCCTTTCACATCTCTATGGGTGGTGCTTTTGACCCAAGGTCTCTAGTTCAAATTGGAATGTAAGTGACACAGTCAGGAACAAAACTCCTGTGTATGCTTGCCTACACCCATAGGCATATACCAAGGCATATTTTATTAAAACCGGCACTACTGTCCTTGTTTTCTAATCTAACTGTAATGTCTCCTGCCTTCTGTACAACACTGAAAAGGCACCCATATAGTCTACAATGAAGGCCAAATATTCTGAACAGCTTTTAGGTGCATATACACAAAGTTTTCCTTTCTGCACTCACAGTCACAAAGAGGTGACTTCATCTAATGACACAAATTCCAACTGCACACCCAGCCAGGGTGTTCTGAGTTTTACAGTGCTTGCCCAGTGCCTCTGACAATTCCAGAATAAGAGAGAGATGACCTCAGAATAAGAAGTCTGCTTTCAGGATGAAGTCTGTGGATAGCAGCAAGACTGACTATATCTAGCTGCTAATCTCGGACTATTCACAACTGCTGGCTTCTTCAACAGTAAGGTAACATTTCAAAACTCAAGACATAACTTTCATTGTTAGACTAAACATGAACACATCCCACTCCTGCCTGCCACATAACTGGCATTGCTCCTGCTCCCCTACCCTTCACCTTGGTGCTGACAGGTCCACACAGTGGCTTCATGCTCTGTTGTCAGCTTTACACATCTGCACAACATGAAAATAGACAGCTTAAGGGTCCTACAATAAATAAATAAATGAAGTAATTAAAAACAGTTCACAAATTGTTCTTACGCATGATAATTTAAATCAGAACAGACGTGACTATAATCCTTTGGCACTCGACATATTTCGTGGGGCCAAGCTTGAAACATACTGGGTTATAATCTACTAATATTTGACAATGCAGCTGCTTGTTCTGTAATTTTTTAATTGATTTGAAGTTTAAGAAGAATCTATCCATGCAAAAGTGGAATGCATATTGATTACTCCAAATTTGCTCCAGACAATGTCTAATTGTGACATTTCTAGATTGGAGAATTCCTTTGACATTTCCAGCAAATCGGGATGGACTAAATGCAGAGGATAGTAAACAAGCAGAGGGGATATGCTGTGTGGGGTGCTCTTAGTGTTGGAGAGGATGCACAGTATAAAGTCTAAATATATTTATTAATAATAAAAAACTTATTTCCAGACTACATGGGAGCAGAAATCACTAAATATCCACCAGCTGTAGCATATGGACACTACTATTTCATTGCACACTTTAAGGCCGTTGCACTACGCTTCCCACTGACTTCTTCCATTCTGTAGAGCTATGAGATACAGTGCCAGGATACATCTGTATTTAATGGGGGGAGGACAAAACACAAGGGTGGCCTGAACTAGAGTTATATTTCAAACAGAGAAGGGGTGAGTGGGAGTTCCTGATTTTGAGTTGTGTAGTATGACAGAAATGTTAAAACATTTACAGTGGTTGCCATCCTAAGTTGATGAAGATAGACAGAAAACAGCTTTAATTTTAAAGTACAAAGAGGAAAAACAGTTTTATGAGATGCTTAAAATGAATGGGTACTGTAATACACCAAGGAACAGAGCATTAGCCATTCATTCAATGACTGATTAAAGAGGTGAGAAAGAAGAATGATACAGGGAATAGAAACTGGGTAAGTCATAAGAAACCTGAAAAGATGTCCAAAATTGCTTTACTAGGAATTGATGCATAGTGAACAACTGATGAACAATTCATACTATTTCCTTAATGTGGGACAAGTTTAGGAAATTGAGAAGAGAAACACGATTCCTACAGAAAGCTTTGATGTATTGTTGACACCTTTAAGAAAACTCAAATTATGTACTGTTAAGAGAGGGGATTGGCTGTTGGGGTGGTATGGTCATTTAACACAAGACAGGAACAAAAGGAAATATATATAGTTATGATTTTAATAGCACCTGGTATAAGATACATTACTGAATGAAAGCAAGTGAGTATAAAAAGTTTAGATTGGTGTGACAGAGACCTAAGAAAGTATCAACAACATGAAAAGAATGGGGGAAAGTAATGTTACTCCCTATGTATACTAATAGATCCTGAAATTTTATTTTAAGTATTTTTACATACAAACCACAGGAATGCTAGGTAATTTCTGTCACATATTTCAGGAATGCCTCATATTAGAGCCACAAAGATGACATCTGAAGGATATATGTGAATGCCCACCCTAGTTACTATATGATTGTATGAGATATTTTATGCTTGTAACTAAGGGATGCACACTGTGAATAAGGTGGTTGATTGATAACAAATCTGCAATACAAGTTCTGTGAAACATGAAAACCTTAAGTGAACTTCTAAATAAAATGAAGCAAAATATTGATAAATGAGAGCCAGATAGTTATGTTATGGCAAACTGTGAGATAATACACAACTAAAAGATGTACACATTCCACAAAGAAGGCTGATACAGCTGTTTTTTTTTTCTTTTGCCTAAGGAAAATTATAAGTACAGGGGGGGTAGTCACGTCCACAGAAGGGTGGAGGGATTGATATCTACAAAAAGTCTATTCTACATTGATCAAAAGTAATTTTTAACATTTTGGTTTATTCACAATATTTACCAATTACTTAAGTTTTGATTAACTATCCAGAAACCTTGTTTTATTTTACTTTTTTAATTATTTTTGGCTTTCCACAGCTAACTATGAGCCGCTCCAAAGGTTTTTCCTCATCTGCTACTTCTATTGAAGCTGACTTTGCCACCCCTGGACTTGCTGTGACCCATGTTTGGGGCAGGTGAGGAGACTGAGATTTCTTGGAGCAGTGCCACATGGTTGCTGAATAGTGCTTTTAATTTGCTAACCATGCTCTTTGCACATGAGTGTTCTGTTCCAAAGGCTAACATGCAAGGTGTTCTATGGCATATCATCCATGCCTCTGAGTGCAACTCAGCCACAGCCCTGCTCCCTGACGACAACACACCTTGTGTGTCCTCAATCTCCACCAGAGGTCACCACAATGACGCAACCAAGCACTCACATTCCCCTCAGTATGGGTGCACCATTCTCCCTGCCTGCACTGTCATGTACCTCAGCCACTACTTAGACTCAGATTGCTGGGTCATAGTCAAGGCTTTATCCCTCTTCATCACTGACATGGACAACTGCCCACGAACATGCTGCTCATTAACTACTCCAAGTATGCAGCATCCCTAATATCTTTCACTGTTAAAAAACACGTTGCTAATTACAAGAGCAGACCTCCATCAGACCCAGCAAAGTGAAGAACAATAACCCTAACAGGTATTTATTGGGTATCATTAATAAAAACAGGGGGCATACTTCTATTTGGGTAATGAATAACATGAACCTATAAAAGAAATGGATTTTTTTTTATTATTTTTTTTATCATCAATCCTTATCAACACTGGGTACAATATTAAAATATGGTTTACATGAATCTAAAGTCTTTGTTACTGTTCTACTCAGATACTTTAGGTAGCCAAAGAAACTAAATACATAGGCTTGGGTATTTATCACATAAATACATTGCCGGGTTTTGGGGAGGAAACAGCAGGCAAGACTATGTGCCACTGTGTTCACTGCTATGGCAACAACATGCTCTTCCTTTACTGCCAGGACAAAAGTAAGCGATTATATTTGGCTAAAATATACTACAGTTCTAAACCCAGATGTGTAATAACATCACAACCAGTTTCAAACTCTCTATAGGAAAAAGTAAACAGTGTCCTACTACCAAGTACATTTTAATATAAATAAACATGAGATGCTCCAGTTTGACAGAAAAACAGTCAGAGAGTAGAACACAATTAATCAGTTTATATACAGAAAAAAGGCAGATTGTGGAACATTACTATAAAAAGAGCTAATCTTTGAACATAATGTGCCTATCGATGTGCAGAAATCTTATGGGTAACACACACAAAACACCAATTTTCCTTCATGGTAGTTGTATATTGTAAGACAAGGAAGTCTCTGAAACCATGCAATCAGCCTTTCAGTTTTATATGGCATATTACCTTTCCCTGGCAATGCCATGAATGTAAATAAGAATATGAATATTAAGAGGTACAGATGGTAGCCCCTTGTAACAAGGAAGTGCGCAGAAGGAGGGGAACGATCACCACAGAAAATCCAGGTTAAATTTGGATAGTAAAGAACCCAGGAAATTAGGTTGGATGGCTCTTCCTCTTACAAAAGACCTGTCACTAGTGGTATACCCCAGGTTTTATTTCTTGATCCAGTCCTCTTTGGCATTTACTTCTCAATGGTCAATACAAATGTTAAGTGTTTATGGCTGACCAACTTAGCATATGACTGAAATTTTGGTGCCATTATAAACTCCCTAGAGGATAGTAAAAACCTCCAAGAGGGGCTTTCCCAAACAAATAGTCAGTGTCAAAACTATAGACTAAAATTAAATGCCAAGAAATGTATATTTGTATCCTTCAGTAAGCATGACTTCCCTTGTAACTATCACATTAATAAAATACCCCTGAAAGCTGATCCTGTAGTCAGAGATGTGAGAGCCTATACTGACTCTGTCCTATGATCACTATGCATCCACTATTGTAAGAAGTCCTTTTTCACTGCATATATAAAGGTATGGCATCCAGGTCAAGCGATGTAATCATTCCACTGTAGTTGGTTCTCATCATGCAGATCATAATATGTAATATCCCATTCGGTATGTATCCGTCTAAACAACTGTCACAAATGGAAGTGACCAAAATGCTTTCTCCCAAAAAAATCAAGAGCTGAAAATCACAAAAACTATGCAACTCCTGCCTCATGTACAGAGTTTTAACAGATCCTATTCTCTCAGAGCTATTACACATTCTCAAGTCCAGTGGTAATGTCAACATCCACCCAAGGGGTTTCAGTCTCTTTTGCAACAGTAACAGAACATGCTGAAGGGACAGGTATGTATCACAAAAAATGCATCTTCTACGGAACCATCTTCCATTCATAAATTGAAATACTTCTTTCACTTTACTCAAATATAATTTGGACAAATGAATGAGAAACCACAAATTCAGCTCTGGTTTGGAACCCATGACTATTCTGGGGAGGGACAACAAGTAAATGTTCCAACATATCTATGTTCTGCCCAGCTGTGGGTAATTTGCATTCAAAATGTAAGGGTTAAAACTACCATAGGAATGTAAGGCTAGGCATCTTAAGATCCTCACAGAACAACAACGTTGTAAGTACCCATGAACCTAAGTTTCAGCTGCAGTGCTGGACTGATAAGTTGTCCATGATGTTTTCAACATCAGAAGATTTCAGCTCTAAAAGAGCAGTTTATACCCTTCCTTTGCAAATATTCAGTAAAATCAGTTTTTGAATACTATAACAATTTTGTTAATTTTCAGTTAAACGTTTAATCCAAACAGAGAAATAAATATAGTTTGCATTGTGAAGTGCAATGTCTTGGTTTCACTGTTTTCACTTTATATTAATTAAAGAATAATTTGTGTCTAGCCATCAACACATTATGTAATCTCCTTGTTTCTATTTTTAAATCATAACGTCTACCTGGTAGCAATATGGTCATGAAATCTATCCTTGTACATAAATGAAATTTGCTTAAGGAGAAGCTGGGACTATATGGTGATGCAACACCTTCCATGACTATGAAATTAATATTTGTTAATGCACAAGAAAGCAATTTAAGTGAATTTAAAGGCAAATTGAATAAACACATCACAGTAGAAAACATAAACAATGTAATAGCTTTTAAGAGATCACGAACATTAAACACAACGAGCCCACATAAGGAAAGTAAGAAGAGTACAACCAATGTTTATAAATGAGGCCGGAAAAATAATATCCATAAGATGTGCCCTTTCACTTTGCATACATTATGTTCTTTAGTATTTGCTGACTAGACAACACTCGCTAAACAAATCATCTCTTTTTACGTGTAATCAATTTAGCTAAGTGACCTGTTCAGAGTAAATTCAGTATCCAGGCAGAGATAAAGGATATCAAACACGAGCTTGCAGATGCAGCTTATTTGCCATTCATTATATTGCCTAATAACCATGCATCAACATTACAATGCACCTTGAGCACGAACATGTTCACCATGAGTAAGGAAGATGAGGAATCATCCTTACTAATCCAAGATGAAAGTGCAGGTTAAGGTTTCAAAAGTACAAAAATGCAATGCATGGACATGAACCAGCAAAGCTCAAAACTTAAGAAAGAGACACACTTCATCTGCCAAAGCTTTATTCCATAAACAGTTTAAGATAGGTCAGCTGCTTGATTTTACATTCAGACGTAATGAATATTTAGCTGCAGTTGACAGATGTCCTCCAAAATGTATTCCTTCATCAGGTCTACAATTATCGCCTTATTAATAATCTAATTCTGCGTTGAAATGCAGGTTATTAGCATATCTAATCAAGGCAGCAGTAAGTCTTGCAGTTAATCTGTTTTTTTCTTAATTTTGCATGATTGTTCTTCACAAGCTATTATTAACATTTAAATAACTAAGCACAAGCTATATGATATTAGTACATATCAACAAAGTTAACTTAATCACACAAACCAAAACAACTATTAAGAACAATAAGTATTTCTTATGTAACTAGCAGAAGAAACTGAAAATAAGCAAATATTCAATTCATTTTTAAAAACAACCTGACATGCAGTTTGGAAAATATATAGACTATTTACCAACTACCAGATAATCCTTATATTAACTGTAACTCTTGTTTATGGAAATGTTGTGAATATTAAGACCAGGTTTAGTGTTATTTAAATGAAAACTGCATCCTGAAATACAAGATTTTGCCCTCCAAGACTGTTTTTTCCTCACTTCCAAAGAAATTTCAACTTACACGTTTCTCTACTTTTGTTGAACTTCTCTGTGATTCAGACCATGGTAAGCACATTGTACAGGTCTGAATTTAATCTTGAATGATTTCTTTAGGATTTTGTTTCCCTGTCTCTTTCATCATATTAACTGGCACATTTAAAGAATCCTTTACTTCCCTCCTATTGATGGTGTCATAAACCTATTCAGTCTGTGGGGATTTATAGCCTTTTTAATGTGTAGTGTCACTCAAAGCTGAGAAAACATCTAAAGATAGAATTTCATGAAATCTGACACCACTGGTTGGTAGGAGTAACTGTGGAAGGAGCCCCTGTAGCTAACTAATAGTTAGCCTTCACAAAAGCAATGCAATTTAAGCATGTTATGGGAAGGGTTTGTTGCCATTAAAAGTGAATAAAAAAGAATAGAGGGATGTGATAGTAAATATAATGCTTTCCTCTGTAGATACATAGTGCATTGTG
Organism: Protopterus annectens; assembly: GCF_019279795.1. Lineage (NCBI taxonomy): Eukaryota > Metazoa > Chordata > Ceratodontiformes > Protopteridae > Protopterus > Protopterus annectens. The sequence continues at coordinate 327,460,652 of NC_056743.1, forward strand.
AAAAAGAGAAAGCTTAGTCAAAAAACAAAATCATGTCAGTATGATTGTCTCCATCAGGTCATCATAGCGCTCAACCTTCCATCTCCAAAATGAGGAACACTACCTTTCATAACGTGGAACAAATGGGCAAAATGTGGAATACCTAATAATAGCTTACTAACAACTTCAACTAGGTAGCTCACAGGATGGTTAAAATGTGTTACTTTGATGAATAAATGTGTCTCAGTACTATTTACTATGGATATCAATTTAAAAAATTCCTAACTGAATGTGTGACAAGCCATTTCAATATGGAATGTCGAGGAACATGGGCTTTTTAAAACCTAAAATGTGATCTCTCAAGTGTACCTTGTAATGAGGCTCACCTGAGAGGTACGCAGGTCATTTTGGTGCAAACAAATTAAAAAAAATACCAATATCCAACTACAGTGCTGCTCATATGTTGGCTGTAATAAAGATAATGTGGCAGCACAGTGCAAAGGTTATAGCAATAAGCCAAAACAGCTGTTGCTCAGATAGGAGTTGGAATCCCATAGCCTCCTACTACATACGTTACTTGCATGCACACTCATTTACTCTCTGTAGTGCTCTCCAACATATATCTAAACTTCTGTGCTCAAGAATGCGGGTCAAAGCCAAAATTAATGGGGGACAAAGGCCCCAAATCAGAGACAGTTTTTAAATATTACTTTAATTAATTTCAAAATATAATACAACAATGAGTTTTGCATCAACATGCATTTTCTGGACAATAAATTGACTATAAACCTTATATACTTACCATAAAATCAAAGATATTATGAGGGACCATAAAGTGAGACCAAATCATGAATGTACAGTAAAATCAAATCAATTGAGAGGCATGTTTCTGGGTCACTAATCCCTGTACACTGTAGGCATTTATAGCTAGTATGTTAATCTTATTCTCATAAGAATACAGTACTAAAATTGGCTTAACTACATTGTAAGTTAAAAAATCAACATTACTAGTGGAGGTAGAATTTGGACCTTGATCCAGAAGTTGTAGACGTGATGTTAACTGCCTCTTGAATTTCCAGGCAATAGCCATCTGCACATAAAACTATAGCATTTGTTTCTGCATAACACGGTTGACAAATTTCTAAATGAGCAGAACAAAACAAGAATCTCAAATTACCTTTACACAAAAGAAATGAGATTCCTCAAGTCACTAATAAGATAAGCACAGAGGTAAGGCAGCATAATGCATTTAGGCCCAGCTGCCATGTTTGTTGTAAATAAGAAGAACAAAGTTATAAACAGTACATTATAAAGATATGTGCTAAATGCTGCTAGAGAGAGAAGTAAAACTCAAGGCATTATAGCATAACTTCACAGCTGTAGTCAAAACAGGAAAATTAAGGGGATTTAATTACTTCCTGCAAGGCAATTATTTTATTTAGGAATTTGAACGTATAGTCATCAGACTGAGAAATAGTTTTCTCTTAAATGTATTTGTTTATAACATGAAATAGCTTCATGTAGTACTGAGTCAAGTTATCCCAGAAAGAATATTGCTTAAAGCTAAACGAAGTAAAGCATTTCACACACAAAAAGATCTTATGACTTACTGGGCACACAATGAGTACCCTGATTTTACTGTGACTAATTGCTTTAGATCACAGAATGTTTTTTTCTCTGTCAAGAGGTAAGGTTAATATCAGTGATGGGCACATACCTCTCAACTGTCCAGATGTCCACAAAATGTCCTATGTTTTGGCTCATATTTTTGGTCTGTTACTCATAAAATTTGTGGCTTTCTGGCAAACCACTGGGATGATCTCAGGATTGAACTCACTAAATAATGACATACATTTGAGTTTCAGACTCAAAATCCTTCAGAAAATGTATATTAAAACAAACCCTGTTACTCTGGCAACTTTCTAAGTTTATAAGAGCAATATTTAAAACATGCCCCTATTTTTGGGCCTTTGTTCCCCCATTTTGTCGGGCTTTGTCCAGATTTCTTGCACTAACAGGCTGAGAGGTATGGATAAGTAGCTGGTGAGAGGTTAGAACCCATAACCAAAAATGACGCTACACAGTTAGTCACTGCTACTACTAAATTCAGTTAGTAGTACCACCAATTATTAAACTCTGTTAGATTTCAATAGTGTCACTAAATAGTATTACAGTGTGCAGTCTGAATGCATCCTCTTAGGAGCCCCCCATCCACTCAATAAAGCAGGTACAGTTTAGGACATGGAATATTATACAATAATAGGCACTAGAAAGATAAAAGCAAGATGCATTTATAAGACTGATACTTGTGGGTTATCATTCATCAAACTCCGATTCTAACAATATTGCTGTGGTCAAAGTGTAGTAATGCCGAAGCAGAGGTAATTTTATGAAAATGAATGGGGTGGTCAGGTGTGTTAACATTTTAAGGTAGTGTGAATGGTGGTAGAGATAGGTGTTGTGAACAAATGCTGCCAGAAATTAGGTGCTGTTTGCTTGTCTGTAAATATGGTTAAGAATGTTTGTCCCAATTTTATAATATTCATACAGTTTTCTTCATATTGGATGTGGGCTAAACATCTGGTTTAGTGTTGCCTGCCTGCGGCCCTTGATTATTTAGAGTGTTTTGTATCTTCTGTCTGGGTTTGAGACTGAATAATCTGTTGCATATGAGTTTACTAATTAGCCAAAACCGGTGTATAAGGGAGCAGTGATTTTATGGTGACAGCTTGAATATTGCACGTGAGACTACATATTAGACCAAGGATTCTTCTGTTGGGCCCTCTGTTGAAGTCATCTGTCTATCACTTAGCAGACATTCTGGTCTACCTAGCACGTAATCTGTTACACTGACACTGCAAGCAGATACAGAGAAGAAGAACCGTTATGACACCTGCAGAAATCTGTCAGCTCAAGCAGCTTATCAAACACATGAAACGGACTGTTGCTTTTAAATGTTCCCGTCTGTGAGATGACTCCCTGTGAGTACAGAACATCTTCGCTTTAAAATGGAAAAAAAAGCTTGTAATAGTACCTGTACGTCTGAACAAAGTCACCTAGATAAGTTAACTCTCCGAATGTCTATCACGGCATTGTTAAGACAGCTACATTTTTGATATATTTTCTAACTTGTTAATTAACATCATTCAGACTATTTATTATTATTTGCACTTTTTTTTTCAATGTGACGGTGATGTCCCACTGAGGTATCTGCTGGGATGAAGAGCTCATCATAAAGAGATACTTAATCTATGTTCATGGAACCAATAACATGTTATAAGCTTGGGATGTATGTGTTTTCATACGTCAGTAAAATTAATGTCTGCAGAGTCCTTGCAGACTCTGATGGCTAGTCTTTCTCAAGTACAGACATGCATACACTGCATGGGCAGTAACCTGACCCAGATGTACTTGACCTTGCAAAGATAATGCAGATCTTGCCCACCACTTACATGACAAGTGTCTCACCCTCATGAAAACCTGATGGGTAAGGAATTAAAGAATAAAGAAAACAGTTATGTTTAATATGAAAGTCAAACTATTTTTCCTGCTGTGCTAATGTAGACACAGTATTATTATACCACTATGTCTCACCTATTAATAAGCTACAGAGATGATGCAGAATTACATGTCATCACAAAAAATCTACAGCAAGCCAACTGGTTTTATAAAATGAAATAAGCCCAAGTTATATCACAGCATTTTTATTGTGCTTTGCCATACAGTAAAGTCTATGCAAAACTGCAAGTATCTCACTCGGTTTCAAGTCAGTTGTTCAGATCACATGGAACTTATCTGAGATGCTTTGAGTATAACAGCTCAGGTTGCCAGGTGCCCCTGACATCTTGGGTGAAGGCACATAAAAGATCCTACTGCTTTTGTGTCTGTGTGGTATATGCTTCAGTTTTATAGTCACACTGAGAAAGGGTGAGACAGGAGTTATACTCCCTGCCAATGGTGCAGTGACCTCACTGTGAGAGTAAAACAGTAAGGGGAGATGTGCCAAGGCCTCCTATATGGGCACCCTCTCCCCAAAATGCTTTTTTTCTTCTTGAATTTGTAAATATTGTTATACGTTTTGATACATGTTCTATCTTTGTGCATTCGTACTCGCATAGTATTAGTTTAAAATTCACAAGCTTTTGTGCTATGAGCTCAGATCAAAAAAGAGAGACTTTCCCTCCATCACACAGTACATATAACAATAAGGTTGTCAAACCTTAGTGCAAAGGCAGATCTACTTCTGGAAAAAAATCTCAGTTAATCTTAACTAATGGTCTTAAATGGTCCTGTTCATGACCAAGCAGAAATATCCCATACTTATTAGTTGTCACAGCATTTACATCACAGTGTTGATGTCTCATTAAAACAGAATGTATGTCCACTGAGAATGGTCACTATAAGTATATAAGGGGATATCTACACTCCTGGGATGCAGTCTTTTAGATGAGATTTTAAAACATGCCTCCATCTGCTTAAACTGGTGGTAGCTTAGGTGGATGTAAAAGATCCTTTGGGATCTACTGAAAACAGAATGGGGAAGATACTCTATAAAAGATACTCTATAACCTTGCTAAATTTACCCAAGAGTATAAATACCATTTCTGGTATCCCCCTGAAAAGAGGCTACAAGGCTACTGGAACTAACCCATTCAACAAAAGGTAAATAAAAAAATAAGTAAATAAATACATTTACCATTAGAACTTCTAACTTCTGAAGACAGAAGGTGTGAGACAGAGAGAAATCTTATCCCAAAAGAGTTTGTCTATATGTCACTAAAAGTTGGGATGCTGAGGTAAACACAGTCCAAAGTATTTGAGAAGTTTGGTAATTTCAAGGAGAGGAGGGGAGTCATTTGCACAGTACTTTTACAAATCACTGCTTTATTTTTTTTTAAGGTGATGCTGGGATTTGTGGAAAGTCAGATAGTAGGGAATTGAGAAATAAGGACAACAGAACTGGATACAGAATGGAGTCTTTTCATACAACAGAACTGGATACAGAATGGAGTCTTTTCATACACTGCTACTGAGGTGGTGATAGAGATTTCGAGATTCCAATTTGACCTGAGAAGCTTCTGTCTGTAAAGTGTTTTTTTTAAAACAGGCAAGAACCTGGTTACTGTTACCAGGTGTAGTAGTACATTAAAATGATAAGTATGGTCCACCAAATCAAAGGCCTCTTTTGATCTATAAAAATGGAGGCTATTAAACTGCCTCTATTCATATTTTAGGGATGTTATGAGTTAAGGTATACAATGCAGTCAGTATTTAGTATTAGTACTTCTTATAGACTAGAAGACATGCTGGTGGGGAGTTTGGATGTATTCAAAGAGTTGGGAGTGTGTGAGTTTTTAAATATTTTGCCTAAAGTAGGAAGGCTGAAATGAGTCTAAAACCACTTGTGGTAGTAGGTTGTGCAATTTTAGATACAGGCCTCACTACAGTTTGTTTCCAACAACTAGACATCATATTGTGGATTTAGTAGGAGTTATCATGGAGATTTAGGAGATAAAGGAAGTACTTTTCAAAAAGATTTATGAACTCAAGAATGCAAGCATCTGAGCCTATTGGGGCATCCGAAGGTATTTCTTTCAAGACGTTTTTTTTTCTATATGCCTTGTTTTAATAGACAAAGAAGAAAGGATGAATAAAAAAGGGGGTTCTACAGGTTGTGAAAGCGATGAGAATGAAGTGTTGAGAAGCGGTCAGAATTCCTTAACGAAATCTGATAGAGATTACCAGTTGTCAGGACTGAAAAAAAATAAATATCTAGATGTGTCATCCAAAAAAATACTAGAAAACTCTTTCACATATAACCCCACATTGATAGTCTCCACTTACAAAGGCCTACATTGCTATTGAAAAGTTTGAGACTGACATATAGGTTGAAAAAGCACACTGCTGCTAGAATACAATTTATTATGCACAATAGTGCATAACCAGTTACTCATTTCACACTGTAACATGCTCAGCACTGACAATGCTGTTATATAGCCCAAACCCAATTGGTTAGCCTCACCCATACAGCTGCTCCCTGCAGACATGTTGCTTTGAAATCAATATCTTCCCATGGTTAAAGGGTAATTTCCAAATATTCACAGCCTTTCTGCATCACTGTGGTGTTTTATGTGCTGATATATAAGACTGCATTGTTTTTTTAAGTCGGGGGACAAAATTTGGAGATAATGCACACCAAACAAGCACTTCTGTATTGCTGGCAGGAATGGAATGATTTGGATTTGTGGCTTGGCTTCATTTTTAATAGCCACTAGACTTGTTTCATATGAAACCTTCAATTACATACCTTGAATATAACATGACATGTGCCTAATAACCCTTTAAAAGTAGCATACTCTTTTGCTGCTATCAAGCCTTTTAACCACTTACCTGGTTAATGTAAATGTTGCCTTCCTGAGTTTTCCACCGGGCAGAAACACAGCAAAGGAGGCTTGCAGTTGAGTCTAATACTTTATATAGAAACAGCATTTTCTGTAAAGGTACCATAAAAGATAACTCCAGGCTGATTACGAACCCCAAAACAGAAAATGATATTTCCTTAACAAAAGATGGCACTGTAATTTTCTAGAACTCTGTTATCATCAAACTTTCAAACACTTAGGATCTCTGGGTATGTTGTGCCCTTAGATACATCAAAATTGGAGGTACACAGCTTATCGATGATTTGGGAGGCATAGTGTTGCCAAAGGATAGAGACAAAGAATGTAAATCAAACTTGCCCACCTGAAACCTCAAGAACTTTACCTGTAAGGAAATGGTTGGAAATGTACAGAGAAACATACTCTACAGACAGAGAAACCATTCAAGACTGTTGACCTATTTGGAGTAGCAGGTTATTTAATCTTAATAAGGTTTGTTAAGTCCAATGCAAGCCTCCATGAGTTGTCCTTTATGGTGCGAAAGAAACACTTGAACAGAACCCCACTCCATTTTTGTGAACTGGCACTGATGTACTATCTCTGTGTCTAACAACTGAAAAATCAGTTTCATTATATGTGTAACTGCTGCTGGGGTACCTAAGGACTTGACTGGTAATCATACCTCTCAACTGTGCAGATTTTCACAGAATGTCAAGATTTTTGCCTCATATTCTTGGTCTGTTTCTCATGAAATTGTGGTTTGCAGGCAGATCAATTCTCAATGATCTGCCACTGAAGTCAGAAAATAATGATAGACATTTGAGTTTCAGACTGCATACCCTTCAGAAAATACATATTAATGCAAAGCCTATTATTCTATCAACTTCCTAAGCTTGTAAGAGCAATATTTATAAATTGTCCTTATTTTCGGAACTTTGTCCTCCAGTTACTTATGGCTTTGTCCAGATTTCTT
>NC_056743.1:327472983-327590483 GCF_019279795.1 Protopterus annectens
ACTCTGGGTGTTTCCCAGATGCCTCAGATCTTTGGCTCTCCTGCGCTGGATCCTCGGGGAGTGTCTGAGGACGCTGTGGTGAGTTTCTGGACATCTGGGCCTAGTCTGCAGGCTGAGGAACACTTATTGGAAGAACCATGGGAGCTCTTCCTGGATACAGTGGTACAGGGAACTGTAGAGATTAGGTCTGCGGGTGCTATCTGTTCCTCAGGAACCACTGCAGCTTCATCATATCTAGCCTTCCTAGGGATACCACCAAAACAGAAAAGACACTGTAACCCAGCACTCTCAGGTATTCCCTTGCAGTAATTTGCCTCTGCTGTTTTAATAAAATAACAAAATCTGACAAGAAAAGCACTTTATCTGAGGATAAGGAGGCTCTCCAATGTACTGTGTCCAACAGTTCCCCTAGGATTAGGAATTGTTGACTGGCTACTACCTGGGATTAAGGATGGTTTATAAAGGTTTTGAAAGAAAATTAGAGTGAAGTACTGACCCTGCTGAATCTCCTACAGTGTTAGTACCTGAATGTGGCAGTTGCCCATATAAGGATATATGTGAATGTCATTGGTTTTAAAGTGAGAGGTTACTGGAGACAGGCACTCTATGAATATTCTGTATGCGGAAGACAAAACAAAGGGCAAGGTGGTGCACATTCTGCATTTGATATACTCTGTATGGCTCCGCAGGTCTTCTAGCAGGGATTAGACTAAGTGCCTTTGGTCCCTGGGAATCAAAGAGGAACTTGAGAACTTTTTGCCTTCTACAGCAATTTAGTCAGTAGGTCTGCCTTAGAAAACAAAGTTCCCATTCGTATTGAGTGATTTGAGTCATTATCCCTGTTGTTTTATAGAGATCTTAACAATCTCCTACTCTTCATGCAGGATAGTCTGGGAGAAGAGGTATGGGAGAGGGTACTGGCTAGGGGGATCTGGGACATGGGGCGAGGGTTGAGCATGGCTAAATCATAGCTCTTCACTCTCTACATCTCAGCCTTGAGGCTTTCAGCATTTTCCTTTTTGGTGTGTTTGTATTTTTTCTACAGAAGCCCCTCTTTCCTTTTTTGTACATTTGGTAGAAAAGCTAGGTTTTTGTCAGATAATGTCTACTGTACTTTTGAGCAGGGTAGTTAAATGACTTCTTTACAGACAGTAAAGTCCTCTCCCTTTCTTTCAGTCTTTAAAATGTCTTTTCTGCAGTGGTTTACATGAAGCACCTTCTTCAGTGGAGCAATAATGAGCACTGTTTTAAAATGGTGTGGCACAGTGTCCTCAGCCAAGTGTGCCTCCTTAAGACTGACCCCATAGCTGTTACCATGAGTGGTGTATCAACTGCATTATAACCACATTTAAAGGACTGCTTGGTCACCTGAGAACTGAAGCTGCTTGGGTCTAACTCTTTCTCTTTCAGGTACTTGTCCTCTACCTCCTCAGCCTTTCTTTTCACTTGGACAGAAGAATCACCTAGTATTTAAGCATGTTAGTTTGGAAATTAAGGGTCCTGATGGCCAAGGCAGCAGAGGTGCAGACTTTCTTCTCAAATATATCAGGAATTTAGATTTCCATATAATTTTTATTGGAGCCACAGTTGCTCCCTTGTTTGAATCTATGAACACTATAGCCAGATTCACAACAGGGTTTTTATAAAGCTATCCGAAGAAATCACCAATGCTACAAAAGAAGTTGGGATTCCTGGGAGCAGGGAGCTGGAAACATGGTCATAAAATAAACATTTGCAAAAGCATACTCCAATGCTTCAAGGACTGAAGAAATGGCTAAGGGCTTGGGTAGGGTCAGAAAGTCCCTATATCTTATATGGTCCAGACACAGAGAATTCCATAGATTTCCATTTGAAGATCTCTCATTCTGTGGAGAGTCCCCAAATGAGAAAGCAGAGGATACTGTTTCGTCAATGTCAGCCTCATACATAGAGATGTGGGGACAGTGCGTCAACAAAGGCTAGCTTATCTACCTGAGTCAGAGGAGTCAGAATCCTTGGGGCGTGTCATTTTCTTTTTTTGCGAAGGGGCCCCTGACACTGATAGTTGCTTTGAAGCATGCTTTAGGGTCTCCAATTATACCACAAAATCCTTAACCACCTTCACGAGATTCTAGGAGACAGCCTGGGATGGGGGATGGGATGAGGGCCCACTCAGGTCATGTTATTGTAAACGGAGAGCTTTTCACTTTTAACTGGACTGTTAAGCCCTACAATTGGTGTAGGCACTAATTTATTAGCCTTGAAATGCATCAGGACATCCAAGAACTCAGTCCTGGAAGTGCTGATGTCCTTGTGGACAAATACTGCAGAAAAACTACCACCTCCCTTGGATACAATAATACAGGTACTGGAACCAGAGGAGATGCCTCCAGAATAACTTAATGTTTCCTATATTCAATGTAATTATTCCCTTTGTCAGTATCTTACAACTAGCCATGATGGACAAATGCTAATGCTCCTAAGCATGCAATGAAATATAAAAAATAAGTATTCCCCATTGGGGGTACTTAACTGCCATCTATGAGAGCCAGTCTTAACTGCTGGACTGATGATGCTATCAGAATAATGCATTCACTCTTGACTGAACTGAAGCAGGAATGAATTAAACATAGTGCAGATAAACGTCTCCTACACCACTGATGTCCTGATGTCATAGTATGAAGGATGAGCACCCAACCTAGAGAGTGAAGGGTGTTAAGCTCTAAAATCTGGGTCAGCCATTGCATGTTCAGTGGCAGAAGTCACGATAGTTGTTACTGCAACACTGAAGTATGCCATGAACATATTTTCCTCATTTTAAGAACACTGTCACCATTCAGCAGAACTACAGCTTCATATACAGCCAGCCTCATCACCGTAAACATACCAGCAAATGATCCAGAAAAGGCATTACTCCAACTGCATCCTTTTAACTTCTGGAATGCAGTTCTGATTTTCCTCATTTCTGTAACCATTGCCAAGTAGCTGGACATGACAAAGAATGGCTGAAGTAAGCGAATCATATTGACCTATTGAATGGAATTAGTGGGATGCCAGTCACATAAATAAAAATTACTGAAAAACACTTAAAGCGAAAAAAAAAAAATTTTTGTTTTGCACCCTGTACCCCATGTGGGAGAGACCTCCAACACTCCAATATATACATGCTGACTCCACACAACATTACAATGAAGTGCAACTTCAACAATCTCCGAAAATATTTTTAATGATATTTATTTGAGTGAGTGACATTCACACTAAATGTGTTCTGCAAATCAAGTGGTTTCCTGCAGTAAGTTAGCCATTACGTATAAAACAGTTCCATTACATAACCACAGACGTAGTTTACTCAGCCTGTGGATCTGTGACTCGTACAGGATTAACACATGTCCTTGTCATATCTTAAATATTAATTTTTACGCATCTTTCTCATTCTCTTTGTTCATGTTTGCACTCAAAGACAAAGCAAATGTTTGAGAAAACTCCTACAAAACACAGCCTCAAAAACAAGAACTTTACTATAAGGAGAATGTCACAACAGAAAAAAAGTTTTGTGTGTTTTCTTATTGTTGTTTTTTTCACTCTCTCTTGCATTGCTTGCTGACTATCAGCTTCCCCTTTTCTAGTAACTATGGTCATTGGGAGGGGCGACCATACAGGCAGCAATCAGGGTTGGAAGCAATTTGAATAAGATGAAGTCCTACAACACTACTTTGACATAAGTGCTTCTTTCTATGTCCAATGCCAACTATAGTATGTGAACATGCTGCCGTGTAGGTGCTTGTCATCATCCGTTACACTGACTCCTACACCTCCTGCACATTAACGAGGGTAAGTTATTCTGGCAAAAGACCTGTAGCTCCAGAACAGCAGAGTTTCAGTCAGCTGTTCACCCCACACCCGTCTGAGCAGCTGTACTAGTTGTTAGTTGATTCTAGTTCATCAGAACCACACTTGGCTTTACTCCTCTTTTGTGTTTCTGTATCACTGTGTGTGTGTGTGTGTGTGTGTGTGTGTGTGTGTGTGTGTGTGTGTGTGTGTGTGTGTGTGTGTGTGTGTGTGTGTGTGTGTGTGTGTGTCTGTGTGTGTGTGTGTGTGTCTGTGTCTTATTTATCATGCTGGTCTGTAGTTTGCAAATATAAAACAGCCTTATCCCCCACATATGTAACTGAAATGCTAACAGCACTATTAAATACATAACAGTAACATCGACAAGAAGGTAACTGTTATTAATTAAGCATGCATCATTTTGACCTGCAAGTCTTGTTATACTGAGAAACAGACAAGACAGACCCTGCATATTATACCTGAAATAACGTCATGTAAACAGACAATGTGCATGACTAGACAGAGACGCTGCTAATACACAGACAATAACATCAGCATTCAGGATCTGGTAGATAGTAGCCCGTTACCTGCTTACACCCCTCAGGAGTTGCCATCACTGCTTTTCTCATTAACTAGTACTCATTCCTGGAGTTTCATATCATCACTTCTACAGTCAAAAAAATGCTAACTGAAGAACTTTATTTTTGACCACATTGCTGCCTGTTTTCACTAACATAGCAAATACCACAGTGCAAAAGACTGCAGGTGAATAAGGCCCTGCCCAGGTGAAGTCCAAGTGGAAAAGGGCAGCGGTGTCTAGAATGCAGATTTAGTTACAGAGTCCTCGGACAGAAAAGCTCACTACATAGGAACAGGGGAAGTTAAGCAAATACTATTTTTTAAAAAGAAAGTGCCCTCAAGTTGAAAATCTACTTTTGGGGTATGTCTTCTACAATGAGGTACACAAAGTTGTTCTGCAGTGTAACAGACACAGACAACAGCATTCTGCTAATAGCAAATACTTTGAAATTTGCTATCTTTATTTACAGGGTGACAAGAAATGGGCAGAAGACACCAGTTAACATACCATTCACTACCTGAAAACTATGTGGCACACTTTCTTTTGCAACAAAGCATTATCCACATATTCTAGTTTTTCTGTTATGAAGCCTCTAAAAACCTTAAGTATAACCCAGAAAGCTACCTACCAAGTCAAAAGTACTAATACAGAATATTTCCCCTTCATTTTAAAATGACACATTCGTTAATCTATACTTGCAATACAACCACTTAAAATTCAAATTTAGATAAAGGACACTAATGCTGGCATGGTATTTTGGGGAACTACCACCTCTAAATGTAAAATAAATAACAGTGAAAGGCTGACACTCTAGCAGATGCAGTGCAAGGCATTTTCAGTACTCACATAATGGTATGAATCCCCAAAGTAGCACTTCTGAGGAACTGAGACATGTCTGTGTATGTTTCTGGGAGGGGGAGGAGCATAGGCACAATCTTCTGCTATCAGAAATTATTTGAAATTGAATAAAATTAAAACCTAACTCCAGTTTTTACAAATCAAACCAAATGTTTTGACATAGCAGTAAATATCTATATTAAAATTAGATTTGTACCTTCAAAGGACTGCAACACAATGCAGAACTGTGCTTTCTGTCCTTTCTTCTCTTTCAGCAAACAGTTGACAACAAGAGATTAAAAAATATTATGAACAACACGTTTTCATTTAAACTTGAAACTATGAGTTACCTGTGTGCTGAGTTTCTCTGACCATATATATAATAAGTGGTAGTCTTACATTTTATTTGGTTTATTTTTAAGAGAGAAATGGTGACTGAAGTTTTTTCAGAGTTGGTATGGATGATGCAGTTTTGCCATAAAACAAAAGAGAGGGCTATAACCCCGGAATGGGATACAAGCCTATCATGGAAATCAGAGTGCGTGTGTGTGTGTGTGTGTGTGTGTGTGTGTGTGTGTGTGTGTGTGTGTGTGTGTGTGTGTGTATGTGTGTGTGTGCATGTATGGAACAGTTTATTCAAAAGGAAAACCTGTGGATTTGTTAGCATTCTGTGGAACTGATCTCAGATGGGAGATTGACTAGGAAGATGGGCCCAGTAACTCGGCTCTATGACTGTTAGTGTAGATCCTGTGTGTGGGTGTAGAACAGGGTTCCTATCAGAAGAGAAAACTCTTAATTTAGCGAACACTCTTACATTGCACTTTAAAACGCAAAACCAGAAAATGTCAAAGGCACAGAACATTCATTTTTTTCCCAGGGACAAAAAATCGATGGGTCGTTTTCAGGACGTCGCTGTTTTCTCCACTGTAGTACGATCTCAGAGTTGGTATATTTAAGTTGCGGGGGTGTGGTGGGCAAAGACCACCACTTTATTTTGCCTGTACATTGTGTTTTTTTTTTGGATCCCTGGGAAAACATTCTCTGATTTGTTCCTTCAACATTTTAAGGTTTCGCGTTTTTAAGTTTGATAAAAGAGTGTTCACTATTTTTAGCGTTCAATCTTCTGATATAGAAGTGTAGAACACAGGGCAATAGTGCATATATATTCTTCATGCTGCTAAAGTCAGTGTTTACAGCAATATTTCAGTTTATTTGGTGATGTTGTCCATACCTATTGATGGTCATCACATGTGACAATGGAGCAAATTTAATAACCAGCCCCCTTCCATTATAGTTACTACCAAAACAAGTATAATTTAGGAAAATGATATCTCAAAGGTACAATCAGGTTTAATAGAACTTCGTGAAGTCAGTATTTGTAAAGTCTGACCTAATGAACACATTAAACTGTAGACACAAGTGGCTGCCACATTACAGATCTGACTGACCTGTAAGGTATCTGTATCTCTACACATTCCCTTTTGTCTGAGGTAGTGCAACCTGAGATATGGTATACTTACATACTAAGGTGTGTAGGCAGAACCCACTCGGGGGGGGGGGGGGCAACCACAAAAAATATCCTAGTTATCATCAGTGTAAGTTAAATATATTGGGATGATCTACCCAGCAGCACTAACATTGTTTACAGTAACCTAGGATGGGTGCATTTGGCTTTGGTGTGCTAAAGAAGACTTGACAAAGTGCTTGCTACACCAAATCAGGAAATAAAACATTTTGGAAAGACAAAGAGATATAAATGGTGAGATATTAATATTTTTGTCTGTTAATTTCTCTTCCTTCTGGATATGCAATACACCATAGCTAACCTATAGTGTAACTCCCACCTGAATGCAAACATCATGTTGGTCCCATTTCTTACTGAGTACCATCACCATTTCTGCACTCTGTCACCTTCTCACAGAGGTAGTCCTATATATCTGCTGTCTTCTTTGAGAAGAAAGTTTTCCTCAGAAGATCTCTAAACTGCTGTCTCCATGCTCAAACCTGCCCTCATGTTCTCAACAAGAGCTTGCTCTAAAAGATACTCCCCTGGTGGATCCCTACGATTCCCTTAATATTCCTTTTTCACAGACCTTTTATTGCACATACTACATGATTTTAATATCTCTCTCTCTTTACATGGCATCATTTTTACTGATCTTTGCATACTATCTTCAATCAAGTCTATGTTCTGACTGCATACAGCACTCCTAACAAAGTGTTACTAACTGCCAGAACATAAAGACATAGACTTCTCTTTTATTTTGGTTATGTAAGTAGTTGAAGCAGTTCTTATTATAAAACAGCATTTCATTTCTGAAGGGGTTTCCAAATTGCTCATTAATGTTATCCAGACAAATAACTACTTAAAAATCAGCAAACGTTATGACTTTAAGCATATCAGATTCTTGTGTCAAGATAGGAACACATGCACTGTTTGATCAAACTTCCAATACTGAAAGAATAGTTAATGGCTTAGGTTTGGACAGGCTCAGAACACCCCTATAGATAATCTGTCCTGGGGAGACTTTTTTTAGCCTCCCATTTGAAGGTTTCCATAACTCTATGAAGGATGACCCAAAGAGAGACACTCGGGGGGTAAAAAGATATTTGGTTGACATAGATGAAATCATCTGCCTCTGAGTCAAAGATATCTCTTCTAGGACAGGATCTCACATAGTGATGCCAAATCATAGACAGCCTAGATTTCAGAAATGCCATAAAATTTTAAGCCATCTTAATGAGATTCTAAGAGGAACCTGGGAAGTGAACACAGGTTAGGACCTGCTGGTGTGTATCCACTTAGGTTTGGACTACTTAATCCTAAGCCTGGAAAAGGAGTCCCACCTTCAAGGACTCATGCTGTGGTTGGAGGCCCAGAGCTTCATTCTGATCACTGATGACATCTTCAGACAAAAACAGCATCAGGATGCCACCTGCAGTCAGAAAGATGTGAATATGGCACCACCTGACAACTCAATACCCTGATGGAAGTAACTCCACCAAGTTGGGAGGGGAAGTATACAGCTCTGGATGTTGGGCCAGCCAAGTGGTCTTCTGTAGGAAAGAAATCCCAAGAGTCATTACTGCAACAATGAACATTATGATGAACAGCCTGTGCAATGTTAGATCGTTAAATAAAATGATCCGCCCAGACATCACTGATCAAGTAAAATAATGCTGTAGAGGTGATCTTATTATAAAAGCATAGTCCTCACTTCTGTGCATTCAGCAGTCATAGAAGATAATTAACAAAATGTTTGAACAGTTCTACGTTGGCAAATTACATACAGAGAGATAAGGAGACCTTTTTTTTTTTTGCTGTGCATCCTAACAGGTGATTTGTAGGGGTATGAGGGACATTTCAAAAATGCTAGTGTCCAACATCATATTTGTCCATTTGCTGAACATATTGTTGGCAATTTTTCTAAATGTTATATGTTTGATAGAAAGTGTGACATCCAACAGAGTTCAATGGCTTTAATTACTAATAATTCAAACTCCATGATCACTCATCATCAGTAGCAGCAAGGTGAACATTAGCACATATACACAGTATGCAGAAAACAGAACAAGTTTAATCTGATTTGGGCAAGGTGTATACAATAAGAACTGCATCACGAAATATTTTTCTGAACATATGGCACCATCTAGTTTTATAATAAAAACATATACAATACTCAGTACTACACTAAACATAAACCAGGTGTCAATCCTAAGATGAGTGAATATAAACATCTAAGACAGGTTAATGGAAGAATACTTTTTAATGCATTTTCAGTTCAATTAAAACTATGCTTCTGATTTGAACTTATGATTTGGACAAATGATTTTCCTAAAAGGATTGATTTTCTTCATAGTGTGGTCTCTTCTTTTCTATCACTGTGTCTCTTTAGATTGTGTGGTGGAGTTAATGGGCATGGGGGGGTAGAGGGAGGTGTGTGTGTGTGTGTGTGTGTGTGTGTGTGTGTGTGTGTGTGTGTGTGTGTGTGTGTGTGTGTGTGTGTGTGTGTGTGTACTCAGGGGCAACAACTGGACTGGTACAATTTTCTGATAAAGAATTGTTCCCCTCCCATGCTTCAGAGGTAGGGGTAGAGCTGCTTGAAGGGAATAACCCTTTGTAGAATTGATGGGACATCCTTCACAGCCAACCTATTGTACATTCTCCTCCCCAGACTATGCTAACTGCATGTAGGACACTAGAGTTGATATAAATAAGAAAAAAAAATCACAAAACATTAGTGAATGCCTGAATGATATCCCCTCCCAGGTGACCTTCACCCTGGTAAAAATTGGCTACGAGGGAAGTTATGACAAAAAGGCTCCAGGGTCAATTTGAGCTTAAAAAAATGTTTTTATATATATATATATATATATATATATATATATATATATATATACACATACACACACACACACACACACACACACACACACACACACACACACACACACACACACACACACACACACACACACACACACACACACACACATATATATATATGTGTATAGAGTACAGACTACCAAAATCAATGTTTATAACTTTTTGACTAATTCGTTTTTACGATTGTGCTAATCAAGTCATAAGGTAAATATAAATGATTTAGCATGTCCTCCGAAGATCATCTGCATATTTGTACTAATACCATGTAACATACAGACAGTGTTGAAAAGAGGTTCTAGTACTGTACATAATGGCACCTGAAATGCTCTGTATATATAAACATCCATAGTCGCTAAATCATAACATATCATGGAAGAAACAAAATTGATTATGTCAGTCTGCAAGTAACTTGCTGTAAACAGATACATGGAAACAGTCCAAACATCCATTCTGTGATTAATACATATATATATATATATATATATATATATATATATATATATATATATATATATATCTCAGAAAAAAGAATTTGTTCTTAGGTCACAGCTGTATGCAAAAAGTACAGTTGTGTACACTTACCATAAATGTAGATGTTTGAGTGTATTCACTGTTGGAGTCATCACACTTGGGTTATCTGCCTACAGGTAACCCTCAGTCAGCCCAAATACCAGAGTCTTGAGATTTCTTTGTCAGATGCTGTTGTCTCTTCCAAGACGTCAGGTCATCAGGGGTATAAAACATGCAGCCGACGCCATTATATCAGTTTTTCATGCCCCAGATATCAGGAGCCCCCAAAACAGGAAGCAATTACATGGTGTGTAAATAATTGCCTCCAGTAAAAAGTAAATACCACTGCCATAAGATATGGCCAAAAAGAGGATAAGAAGAAAGTATAGAAAAGTCAGGGGGCTGGAGGGAGGGTAACCAGGACTGCAACAGTGAATACACTTGAACATCTACATTTATGGTAAGTGTACACAACTGTACTATGTTCTTCGTGTTTCATTGTTCCAGTCATCACACTTGGGTTAATTCCCAAAGCTGAGGAAGGGTGGAGGCAGTCAAGAAGTATTAGGGCTGGCTAGCAGGCCTTGTAAGACTACTGTGGCAAATCCAGCTCTGGATTTAGAAAAGATAGGTAAGTGGCAATGCTTGATGAAGGTGCACACCGAACTCCAGGTTACAGCTTCCAGAATGTCCCTAGTAGGGACTCCCCTGAGAAATGCTGTAGAGGTTGAGGTAGCCATAGTGGAATGAGTTCTGATCCCCTATGGGATAGGTTTTCCATGGTATTTGTAGCAGAAATGGATGCAGTGTGCTATCCATTTGGAAATGGTTTGCTTTGAAATGGCCTTGCCCTCTGCTCCTGTAGCAAAACTGACTAGCAGCTGGTCAGATTTTCTGAAAGGTTTAGTCCTGTCAAGGTATAACCTGTGCTGTCTGTACACGTCCAGGGAGTGCAGGATCCTTTCCCTTTTATTTGTAGGATTAGGGAAAAAGGTTGGTAAATGGATGGATTGGTTTAAAGCCACACTGGATACCACCTTGGGCATAAATGATGGGTTAGTCCTGAGGGAAACCCTGTCAGCATGGAAAATAATGAAAGGTTCAACAGCCATTAGTGCCTGTAACTCAGACACTCTTCTTGCTGAAGTGATGGCTAGAAGTAAGGCTGTTTTCCAAGAGAGCAATTTTAACTCTGCTGCAGCAGCAGGCTCAAAAGGGGGAAGCGTGAGCTTCTATAGTACAAAGGTAAGGTCCCAGGCAGGGGTGGGAGCTCTCCTTGGAGGCCTTAAATTGTTAGCTCCTCTCAGGAAATGTTTGATGAGAGGGTGAGAAAAGAGAGGTGGCTCAGTATTGTAATGAGCTGAGATGGCAGAGGCATGAATCTTAATGGATGAGAAGGATAGGCCTTTGTGGAGCAGCTCTGCTAGGTAATCTCGGATTTGAGGTAAGGTGGGCATGGCTGTGTCCTTTCCTTGAGACTGGCTCCAAGAACAATATCTTTTCTACTTTTCTGAACAGGATTTCCTAGTACTAGACCTTCTGGCCTCAAGGATGATGTCCGGCACCTATTTGCTGAAGGTTGCTGGTGGTGTATTCAAAGGATAAGCCAGGCTGCAAGGTTCAGGGTTTGCAGCTGTGGATGCAAAATCTGTCCCTCCTGCTGGGACAGCAGGGAGGGAGTCTGATGTAGGTGTCAGGGTGGCACTGCTGTCAGACTGCGTAGGAGTGGGTAGCAGTTCTGGCGTGGCCAGTCTGGGGCAATAAGGATTGTCCTTGGTCTGTCCTGTTTGATCTTGAGTAGTACTTTTGTGAGGATGGGCAGAGGGGGAAAGGCATAAATTGAGAGGTTTTCCCATGTAAAGCATAGGGCATCCACTTTCTATGCTTGGCTGTGAGGGTTTCTGGTGCAAAATTTGCTCAATTTATGGTTTTGGGGGGAGGCAAAGAGGTCCACCTCTGGTGTCCCCCACCTGTCGATTAGAAGTTTGAATGAGTTGGGTTCCAGTTTCCACTCATGTGGGTCCAGTAGATTTCTGCTTAAGTCGTCTGCCAGTGAATTTTGTTTGCCTGGCAGGAATTGAACTTACAGGTGTACTTGTTTGCTCAAGGCTGCGTTCCATAGGGCCATGGCTAACCTGCAGAATGGGTAGGAATGAGTTCCCCCTGTTTGTTTATGTACCACATAACTGTGGTGTTGAATGTCTTTATCAGGAGTAGTCCTGGAAGGATAAGGTATTTGAAGGCTGTCAGTGCACTCTGTACAGCTAACATTTTTTTTGGTTGATATGCAGGTGAATTTGTCCTGGGCTCTATTTGCCTCAAATGCATTTGCCTGCCATGTGAGCCCCCATGTATAGCCTGATGCATCTGTTGTCAGTGTATGGGTGGCGAGGGATTGAGTGAAAGGAAGTCCCTTGTTGTGGTTGCATGCCTCTACCCACCAAAGGAACTCAGCCCTTAGACAAGGAATGATAGAAATCAGTGTTTCCAGGTTCTCAGAATGTTGACACCAGAGACTTTTAAGTACAATTAACGTTTCCTCATATGCAGTCTTGCATATGGAATTAGTAGAATGCATGAGGCCATGAACCCTAGGGCTTGCAGTATTTTTCTTGCAGATAGCTGGGTTTTGGTGGCCATTAGTTTGAAGTAGTTTATCAAATAAACCTGCTTGTCTGCAGTGAGGAATGCCACCTGGGAAGTTGTGTTCAAGCTTGCTCCCAGGAATATAATCTTTTGGCTGGGCACCAGTTGTGATTTCTTTTCATTGATGGTGTACCCCAGAGAAGTTAGAAGTCTCTTTACAAATGTCAGGTGCTGAAGCAGCAATTCCTGACTGTCCACTTGAATCAGGCAATCGTCCAAGTATGGGTAAATTTGAATATTTCTATGCCTGCAGTATGCAATGGCAGGAACCAGGCACTCTGTGAATACCCTGGGCGCAGTAGATAAGCCAAGGCGAACTGCACAGAACTGATACTGCATAGAGCCTGCCATGAAACGTAGATATTTCCTGCAAGATTTCCTTATGAGGATGTGCAGATAAGCTTCTTTTAAGACTAGGGTGACTAGCCAGGAGTCCTTGGCTAGCATAGGAAGCAGCTGTTATAGTGTTAGACTTTTGAATTTTGGGACTGTGAAGATTGGAGGAAGATGGGCGAAGGCTGCCAGCCTAGTCAAATAGAATTTGATACATAATTGTATCAACTGTATAAATAATTCTATCAACTGTATAAATAAATGTAAAATGCAGGCTTGTGTTTTTAAATGAAAGAAAACACTGTAAAATGTGAACTTCAAGATTGTTGCAACATTGCCATCTGCTGTAAGGAAAACCAAGCCAAGCATTTCAAATGTGTCTTTTGAAATTGAAAAAATATTATGAATCTCTTTGATGTTTTACAAGTCGGCTCCAGTGGGTCTGGATGAAGGTTTCATGCCCATTGTTTTAAGGTTAAAGTTAAGGACCAGAATTTACATGTGGAAGGTGCTTTATTGCTCTGGTCTCTGCTAGAGTGTTTATGTGAAATGCCTTGTATTGTTGTAGTTTCCTGAGCAGGTGTTAGCTTGCTAAATAATGCAGTTTGTGGCCTGAGAAAACCTAAGTGTCAACATGATGTAATTTGGGAGGGCCTCAGCAAAGCTGTTGGTTAGTGTTTAAAAACTATTATTCAGTGAGAGACTGTAAGCATTTGATCTTGGATATCTAACCCAGCACTGCTTGCTCTTTATGTATGTAAGCAAGATTATAGCACTGTGTTGTCTCTTAAGATTAGCTAAAGATTAGAAAGTTAGATTAAGTGTTTTTCTTTGACATCAAACCTGTTCTACTGTATTGTTTTAAGTTTCTGTGTGATCACTGAACTCTTAGATATCTCTGTGGTGTAGTAGTATTGTCTTGTGTTTTAATTGTTTATTATTATTTTAAAACCTTTACCTGTGGCTGGTTTATGTAGAGATAATTTAACCTCTAAAGTGCATTACATATTTACAGATTTTACTGTTTAAGTCACTCCAAATTAAGCCTAGACTGGATAGTCACATTACCAATTGGATAATAATATTGCACAGTAATAAATGGACACCCTTTTAGGGGCCTTTTAGTAGCTGATAATTATTAGCTGGGTGGTGGCAGGAATTATTACCATATGGTCTGGGTAATAGGGGCACAGCTGGAGAACCTGTGCCAGCCTTTTCCCAGGAGGGTCTGTGTGGTTGTATAACCTCTTCTCAGTGTGTGTAGTGTGTCAGCTACTTGGCAGGAACATGAAGCACTGGTTGGACAGAGAGGGTACTGGAGGTTTTAGCTTCCCAGCTAGGCTGAGACCTGGACCCTATAGCTGTGCCAATGGGGAGTCTTACTGGGGACCTGGTGAGCAAAGGAGCAACCAGACCCAGACTGACTGTGATCTCTGTGTGCACTTAAGGGAAATTGTACTTTAATGAGTGTATTAGTTATCCTTTCCTCTTCTAGAAGTCGCACTCTCTGGTGTCAGTGGTGAGGACTGATGCTCCTTGATTGCTGGGCCAGGGCACGGGCATCACAGGGACCACCAGGGAGGAGTTGAGAATGGACTGAGAGACGGCCTTCCAGACTATCTGCAAATATACAGAGCTGAGTATTTTGTTTTGGTTATAGAGTTTGTTAATTGTTGCTTAGATCTCTGTTAAAACTGTTGTCTCACTGTTCTGAGTGACTGATCTGCAAATTTACAGAGCTGAGTATATTTTTTTGGTTTTAAAGTTTGTACTGTTAGTTGCTGCTTAGATCTCTGCTGAAACTGTTTTGTCCCACCCACCCTCCCTATTTTTGGTTTGTAGTTTAAATTAGGTGGTTTTTGCAGTTGCCCGCTCCACTGTAGATTTGATCTGGGACACTCCCCCAGTTCCATCTCTTTACCACACTCTACCTAATAAACTCCTTCTGCACTTGCTTTTAGTCCTTTTTAATTTAATTGCATTTTTTAAACTGTGTTTGGTCTAATATTGCTGCATACTCAAGTGTGCTAGCTTGCACTGCATGTGAATTGTTATTACTACTGTTTTTGCTACTTTTCTGTAAAAAAAAACAAAAAAAAACTGCAAGACTGTTTCCTACCTTTCCTGTAACTAGTGTTCCTAGGGTTGCCAGCTGTCTGGTTTTTGACTGGATTGTCCGGTTTTCAGACAAATTGTCCGGTTAAAAAATGTCATCAAAACCGGACTCGTGAAGTCCGGTTTTTATTTTATACCGCCAGAGGAGAAGAAAAAGTAAATGTATCCAGCTCGAATGGGAGCGGTATGATACGTTACTAGCTACTTCACAACAATGAAATGCTTTTAACTTCAGTATTCCTGGTAGCTACGCAGTTTAGACAGTACATACATACATACTGTCTGCTGAGCGGCTGAGCCTGGAAAAGGTATCTTTAGTGAAGAGAATGTACATGATATACAACACATACATCAACAATTGTCAATGGACTGTGCTATACGAACTTCTGACAGAATATAATCGTCGATTGTTATGCTGCAAGCCTAGTCATTTTACCCAGGTGCACTGTACATTTACTTTTGCCATCATGCACTTATACCTCAGGTAGCCTCCACATCTTATACCAGCGTTTGCTAACTCTTCCCTCCTAGAACGTCATGGATGCAGCTAATTATGAAATGGAAAATATGTTACATCTTAACAACAACCGAGTACCTGTCCCACACCCCAGTACAAACAGTATTTGACAGAACTTTCAAAATGCAAGGGAATGTTAAGATCATCATTTCTGAATGAGCAGTAAAGTGATGTTATTGACTTAAAAGGTCTTATGGGGTAAATCGAAACTTACAATTTTTTAATAGCAAAGATAACCTGCTTGCACTAAAAGGACTTAAAATAACCTGCTTGCCCTGTGCATTTTTTTTTTTTGATTTTTTGAATCAGATTTACCATCATCTGCACAGGCTAGCTAGCTCTCGACCTTTTATCTCCATGGACCATCCATAATTAGATTTAGGGACATAGAAAATAAATAACTGGAGAAAAATGCACCATATTGACACTTTTCATCAATACTGGTACTAACAGTTGCAGCAGCCTAGCAGTGCAATTAGCGCCACCCTTGTTCTCTTCTCCCCTTTAAGTATGGCTTAAGTCATCAAAGAGGGTGGTCCCATCAGCTGATGTCACTGTGATGCCACAAAATGGGCAGGGCATGGATGGGAGAGGGGGTGGGAATGGGTGGAGTTATGGGTGATGCGAGGGGCGTGACCTTAGTCCGGTTTTAGCCACAAAGAAACCTGGCAACCCTAAGTGTTCCAGACACAGATTTGCTGTATCCAGGACTGTATGTAAGCTTCTGAGCCCCCAAGCCTTACTGTGTTGGAGGGAAGCCTTTTAGCTTATCAGTGGGAGTGGTAAGCTCTAGGTAACCTGTCTACCACATAAGGAGTGGTTCTGGCCTAGAAATTTTAGTTATTGGCCGTTTGGGCAATCTCTTCCATCACTCTCAACTTTCTGAATTGAAAGCCTGCATTTGCACTTGTTTCTGTCTTGTAACTCGTCTAGTGCAGATACAGATTCTAAGTTTTAGCACTTAAATTTGCTTATTCATGCTCAGCACTTGTTCAGAACTTGTAAGCACTAAATAAGCTACTAATTACTATAGCACTCAATCTTCCTCATTACCTAGAGGAAAACAGTTTTTGTACTTACTTTTCTCACTTGCTTAGAGGAAACCAGCTCTTGTACTCACTTTCCTCACTTATCTAGAGGAAAATATTTTTTTATTCAGGCATGTCCAAGGGTCAGCTCCCAGTGTTCTCTCCTGTTTATCTGATGAATCTGGGCATCTTGAGGCAATGTAGAAATTGCCTCATGTACACAGACAACTCTCTCCTCCTACCACCCAACACTGCAACCTGTGAGAGATGCACTTATCTAGCCAAACTGGAGGTAAAGCTCTCTCCAACCAAGACTGAACTTGACAGTCATGAGGAGAAGGTAAACATTTGCACCACACCACATTCATCACATAGTCTCACTAAATCTACACCACCAACATCCACACATAGTAACAAAAAAAATTTGCAGAGCCTCTCAATAATAATCTGTCTAAGCAACAGAGACCTCCAAAGCAGAAATGCAAGCAACCTCCATCTCCCAACACAACCCAAATGACACATAGCTCACAGACTCAGTGTGCCACTCAACCACAGCCAATAAGGCAAAACAATGTACCCAACACACTAGTCATAGATGACTCCATAGTCAGGCACACTGATGTCCCACTCACCAGGCTAAACAAGGAGAAAGTTACTGTCGGCTGCCTGTCGGGTGCCAGGATCCGCCACATAACCCACGCACTCAGGTGACTCCACAACAAGTAAAATATGACTCTGTCATTGTCCATGTTGGTGTGAATGACCTGAGATGTACCTCCCTGGACTACATGAAAAGAGACATGGAAGAGCTCTCCGATCTTGTAGCCCAGGTAGGTATGACCCTAGTCCTGAGTAGCATTCTGCCACTGCCCACAATGATACCGCAGTACAAGGACAAAATGATTGACTTCAACAATTGGCTAAGCTTCTGGTGTCATTCTAAGGGGATCCAATATCTGTCTGCTTGGAATGACATAGTCAACAGTCCACGATGCTTTGCCACAGATGGCCTGCACCTGTCGCTCCTGAGATTCCGGATACTGGCTAAGGCTCTTGCTGCCCCTATAGTGCCTTTTTTAGGCAAGGTTCAAATAACAAATTCACCACCATAACAGGAACAGGCAAGCAAAAACTGAGGGTAATGCTACTCAATGCTAGAAGTCTACATCTTAAAATGCACTCACTCGAGGCACTCCTTAAAATGGAGAACATCGATATCTGTGCAGTGACTGAGACCTAGTTAGAGGCTCCAGAGAGCACCCCTGCATTACCAGGCTATAACTCATACCACACTTTTCGGCCATGTAACCTGGACCGAAACACCAAAGGTGGAGGTGTGTCCATATTCATTAAGGATATCCACACCTCCAGGCTAGTTGCTCAGCACAATGCATCCGAGGTTATCCAAGTGCAACTAACTCTGGGCAAAACTGCAATCCAAATAGTAGCTTGCTACAGATCTCCCACCATGCCCCAGGATTTCCACTCCTGTTTTCTTGATGTACTGGAAAATATTAGGGTTCAACCAAACACCCTAATAATGGGCAACTTCAACTACCTCACCATAACTGGGAAAACTACTCGTGTACCAACTCCTTAGCTCAATGCTTTCTGGAATTCATAAACTCCAATGCCCTAGATCAACTTATCCATACCCCCACCAGGGGCAACAATATCCTAGACCTAGTAATTACCAACATGAGTGACCGGTGTTCCACACCTGAAGTCAACCCCTCATTGGTCCGATCCGACCATAAGCTAATCACCCTTGATAACCACATCCCACCCCCACCCCCCATTAAGGAAACCACAGTAAAACATTTCTCCAAAGCCAACTTCATGCTTCTTAAGACAGAAGTGGTGAACTTCATGACAACCATGCAGATGGACAATACAGTTACAACTGCTGAATCCTACACAAATGCACTCTATAAGCACTTACACGAGTGCATGGATCGTGCTGTCCCAAACAGAACTAAGATGCTATCCCCCAAAAAAAGGAAGCCAATCTGGTGGCCCCCTGCCATAAACAAACTGTACAACAAAAGAAAGAAACTGTTGCAAAAGAGAGCAAAATCTCATGAGTGGAGGAACTCCCTGGTCAGACTCAGTAAGAAGCCGAGATCCCTTATAAGATCCTCCAAAGCTAGCTCCGAAAACGAAATTGCCACTAATTCCAAAGACAACCACAAAGCATTCTATGTCAAGAATCTTGATGGCAACACCCAGATCTGCTCTGAGTTACAGCACAAAGGCATGGAAATTACAGAATCAAATGATATTGCCAACATCCTGGCAGACAAGTTCAGTGGTAACTTTACCCCCCTCTCACCCCCTAAAGGGCCCATATCTATACAGGAAGAATGCAAAGTCCCTGTAATCACAACTACGCAGGTAAAAGCTGCACTCTCTAAAGCCAAAAACACAGCATCCATGGGACCGGACAACATCCCAGGCTGCATTTTACATGAACTTCAGAATGAACTGGCTCCCCACTTAAGCACCATGTTCAATAATAGCCTCGCATCAGGCTTTGTGCCCACTGAATGGTGGACAACAGTTATCCCACTCCACAAAGGGGGAGCCACCACTGATCCCAGGAACTATTGACCTATTAGCCTGATGAGCCAGGTCTGCAAGGCCATGGAACGTATCATCATGGAACTCATAAACAAAGACATTGGTAACCTCCAAACTCTGGATCCCACCCAGTTCGGGTTTGTGAAAGGCAGATCATGCCTCCTGAACCTGACCGATGTCTTAGAGGCAGTCAACAAAGCCGTAGATGAGGATAAGGTGGTTCACACAGCCTATCTTGACCTTGCCAAGGCTTTCAACACCATCCCCCATTCTGGAATTATAGCTAAACTCACTAAACTAGGTATAAATCCCTACGTCACAAGATGGGTTGCCAACTGGCTCACTGACAGAACCCACACTGTAAAAGTTGCAGACTCCAAGTCTGACCTCAAAGCAGTGACAAGTTGAGCACCACAGGGTTCTGTCCTGGGACCTGTCCTGTTTGGTATCTACTTCTTTGAAGTACAGGGTAACACAGAAGGCCTCTGGTTAATGAAGTTCGCAGATGACTGCAAACTAGGAGCCATAGTCTAGTCCCCAAATGATGTGGACATCCTACAGAAGGGCCTCGCTGAGACAGATGCCTGGTGTCAAAGCCATGGCCTCAAACCCAATGCCAAAAAGTGCAGTGTCATCCCCTTTGGTAAAAATTCTGTACCCATGAACTACCACATAGGCAGCAATCTACTTAACACCGAATGTGTGATAAGAGACCTTGGGACCCAGGTGGACAGTAGTCTCTCCTTTGATAGTCACATCGCCACAGTAGTCAGGAAGTCCTTCTACATGGCACACCTCATCATAAAAGGGTTCTCATCCAGGAAAAAAGAGGTAATTGTTCCCCTCTACTCGACACTCATTAGACCCATTATACACACACAAGAGTACAATGCCCCTTTTGGAATGTGCCTCACAAGACATCTGCAGCAGCTGGAAAGGCCAC
The DNA here is from genome assembly GCF_019279795.1 of Protopterus annectens. Lineage (NCBI taxonomy): Eukaryota > Metazoa > Chordata > Ceratodontiformes > Protopteridae > Protopterus > Protopterus annectens. Next base: position 327,493,267 of record NC_056743.1, read on the forward strand.
AGAAGTACTTCACAAAGAAGATTACTGGCCTCAATCAAATGCCCTACACTGAACGCCTCAAAAAACTGCAGTTTTACTCCATAGCATATCGCCTACTCCGAGGTGTTCTCTGCCTAACATATAAAGCTATGTCAAACCCAGAGCTGTTGGACATGCTACACCTAAAGAAATCCCAATCCGTCCGAGCTACACGCTCTAGGGACCTAAACCTTGTCACCACAATAAACAGGACATGCTGGAGGGATAGATTCCTGTTCCAGAGACTTCCCATACTCTGGAATATGCTACCCATCTATGTCAAGCAAAGTTATTCATTAGCACTCTTCAAGAAAAATCTTGATGAGTGGATGGGAAATAGCAAATACACCCCGGGGATCACTTCTGTGTCTCTGCTCGACAGTGGCACAGGAAAATAACTTTCCTGGGTGGCGTAAGCCAGGGAACCTTGTTGGCTAGGCTTACGTAGGCCCTTGGGCCAATAGCCTAGTACCTACCTATGAACCTATGACAGATTCAGGATAGGGCACCATGAGCTCTCTTTTCTAGACACCAGGAACAGTATAGAATAGAAACCCTGTCCCCTTTGTTCCAATAGAGCAAAGGGGACAGTATGGAATAGAAACCTTGTCCCCTTTGCTCTATTGGAACAGGTTGAATAACCCTGATACTTAGAAGAGAAAGTACTTGCTTTTAAGCCTCTGCCCACTGGCTTGGAGGAAGGTCTAGCAACCCACTAGGGGTTGGCAGTGAGCGGAAGTAGAATCTGCATCCCTGGGATACAATGCTTAGGACCCGTTGGTCCTGGGTAATGGACATCCCATTTTTTAGCATGCAGGGCGAGTTTTCCTTCTAGGGGTGCAAGTACTTGGGCATGGTTGGGAAGAATGATAGACAAGTCACTGTGAACTTTTTCCATAAGGGGGTGGCTTACCACTCCCGGTTTTAGAGATGGAAGCACTCCACTGCTTAGATCTCTGCATACCCTGTGACTGTAGTTTTGGTAGTCTGTTGCCCCTGGGTTTGGACTGAGAAAGCCTGGGAGGGACTGGAAAGGACCAGTTTTTAGAAGGCTAATGCCTACTGAATCTAGGTGGCTGTACCTGTAAGTAATCTTTACCAGTTTGCATAGATTTAGCTTTTTCCTCCATCTTTTTAAGAACTTCTTCTGCTTTTGTGCCAATCAAGCACTCCTGGTTTAATGGAGCATCTAGCAATTTTGCTTTGACATGGTCTGGCAAGATTTGTTCCTTCAGCCAAGCATACCTTCTCAGTACAGACCCAGTGACAGCAGCCCTGCAAGATGCTTCTAAGGCATCAAAACCACCCTGCAAAGTATGTTTACTAACTTGGTTTGCATAATGCATTAACTCTTGTAAATCTTTATACTCTGCACAATATGGAAGCAACAACATTTTCTGTTTAATTAGTTCCATGATATGCTGCTGATACTTCAACATGTGAAACTGGCAATTTAAGGCCCTTATGGCAAGACTTGCAGAGGTATATATCTTCTTACCCCATATGTCTAAAGCTCTACAATCCCTGTCCGAAGGGATAGGGTTTTTGGCTGTAGTGGCCCCTATACCTTTAGGTCCCTGGGAAATGGTCTTTGGATCTGCAGTGGGATTATTAAAGAGAAACTTGTGTGAGTCAGGTACTCCGTAGTACCTGTCAGGCCTTCTAGGAGCTGGTGGTAATGAATCAGAAGTAAGACTGGATGCCATGAACACATCATCTACAATATCCAGGACAGGGGGTATAGCTAGAGGCCTGTGCTGAGGCAAGTCTAAAAATTCTCTAAGTCTCTTTTTGCACTGAGGGTAGTTCTGGCATTCCCAGCAGAAATGCTGTCTTAAGGTATGCAAAGTTTCACCAAAATAAAAGCCCTCTGGAGAGGAGACAGAGGGAATGGAATCCTCTGCATCTGAATCCTCATAGGTAGATAAGTGAAAGTCCTGGTAATCAGAGGGATCAGAGTCATCGGACTCACGGTCTGTAGAATCAGAAGGAAAATCAATCCTTTGTCTTATAGAGGGGGAAGGCTGGCTTCCCCTAATTAAAGTTATAAGATCTTCAGCCATTCTAAGCATTTGTTTCTTTGGCATAGGAGCTTGAGCATGCGCTTTGGTCATCGGTTCTCCAGGCGTAGTGCAAACTCTGGGCCTGAGAAACTTGGTAGTTTTAGTCAAACATTAAGAAGTTGGTATAAAACAAACATCGGAAGGTTGGAATACACCCTCAGAAGCCAGTGCCTGCACAGCGGCTCCGGGCCCATCCAAGGTAGAGACATCCACAGGTTCCATAGTCGAAGAAGCAACTCATGGCATACCAGACTCTGAATGGGTCTCAGCATAGGACTGCGAATCTGTAGAAGCGGGTATCAGGGGCTGCAAAGGTGCCTCACTGAGTACCGTCCTATGTGGTCTATCCCTGTCTTTATCCTTACATTTTTTTCAGAAGATCAGTAGTCGGATGGCTTATCGAAGCCATTTTGGAATACGGAAAATGAGAGCAAAAGAAATTAGTGACAAAGATAGCCCAACAACGAATAGTTCAGGCGCTAAACAAGGCACAAAACTGACAGTGAGGAATGTTGTGGTCTGGGCCTAAACAGGTGATGCAGTAAGAATGAAAATCTCTGTGAGGTATTTGCCTTCCACAGGCAAGGCAATTGTTAACTTTTTCTGACATCGGTTAGAGCAAGAAAAAAGGATTCCCAATGGGGTACTTAGCTTTAGAAGACTTCAGGCTTGAAACTCGAAAAATTAAAATTTCAGGATGTGACCGACCGGCACTTGTGAACTGCGTCTGCTTCAAGCTCCCGCACAGCAAGAAAAGCTGATGTAATGGCATCGGCTGCATGTTTTATACCCCTGACGTCATGGAAGAAGCGACAGCATCCGATGCAGAAATCCCAAGACTCTGGTATGCGGGCTGACTGAGGGCTACCTGCAGGCAGATAACCCAAGTGTGATGACTGCAACAGTGAAGCGAAGAACATCTCTAGAAACAGGTATCAGGGGCTGTGAAGGTGCCTCACTGAGTACGGGTAGACTGGCGACTAGCTTAACGAAAGCGTTGTCGGCAGTTTTGGACCTAGGCAGTCTGTCTCTGTCTTTATCCTTATGTTTTTTCAGAAGATTGGTAGTCAGATGGCTAATCAAAGCCATTTTGGAATACAGAGAATGAGAGTGACAGAATTTAGCTGCAAAGATAGCCTGATGACAAACAGTTTGGGCGTTAAACAAGGCACAAAACCAACAGCGAGGAACACTGTGGTCTGGGCCTAAACAGGTGACGCAGTAAGAATGAAAATCTCTGTGAGGTATTTGCTTTCCACAGGCAAGACAATTGTTAACTTTTTCTGGCATCAGTTACAGTAAGAAAAAAGGATCCCCAATGGGGTACTTAGCTTTAGAAGACTTCAAGTTTGAAACTCAAAAAACGAAAATTTCAGGTAGCGAAAGACCGACACTTGCGAACTGCTTCTGCTTCGGGCTCGTGTGCAGCAAGAAAAACTGATGTAATGTCATTGGCTGCATGTTTTATACCCCTGACGACCTGACATCATGGAAGAGACAACAGCATCTGACGCAGAAATTCCAAGACTCTGGTATTCGGGCCAACTGAGGGCTACCTGCAGGCAGATAACCCAAGTGTGATGACTGCAACAGTGAAACACGAAGAACATCATACTTCTCTACATAGTATATCAAATTTCTGGGATCAAAGTAAATGCATTATTTTGCCAGTGATACAAAATAATGTATGCAGGTCATTACCACAGCTAAATGATTAGTCTGCATTTTTATGTATATGTTCACATATACCTACGCTATTACTTTATATAACATTTTGTATTTGCTTTAAGGAGAGTACATGTTCACTAAGTTAATTTACATTCAAATGTGATCAGCATCAGCTTCTGGTGAGGGTGGGACACACCCATATGTACAAGTTAACTTTATACTGTTTCACATCTTGATGCATCCTCAGATAATGAGAAATCGGTTACAAATACTATAGTATCCACGGGTATACTGTAACAAACACTGTAACAAACACTGTTTGGCAATGTTGCCATTGATTTTCCTCTTTTCTTCAGTAACACCCAAACAGGACCACTAAAATTAACACTCATAAATACTTTAGCAAACTTTAACAAATCTGAAAACAGGGTACGGCGGCCCTTACTAGCACTGCAAAAGCATCCATTGCTTTCACAATGATTTCAAACATGTGATAGGCATTTATTTACACATCAATCAAAAAGGTTAGTATGTTTTCCTTAGGTTATATAAAGAGCATAATGCATGACGTTAACACACACACACACACACACACACACACACACACATCCACATATATATATATATATATATATATATATATATATATATATATATATATATATATATATATATATATATATATATATATATATATATATATATATATATGTATGATATATAGTTGCATAAGCTTATGTCATTTAAGTTATCTCACCTGTGTATCAGCTTCGGTTCGACCTCACTGCATCACTGAATACCAGTTCAGCAGATACAGGAAAGACAAAAGTAAACATGCAATATGAATAAAAATATATTATGTCAGTAACTACTGAATAAAAAAATCTGGACAACAATAAATATAAGTATTAGACTGCGGTGGTGGTGCTGCGATAGTGTTGTCACCTCACAGTAAGAAGTTGTCCTGTTCGATTCTCAGCTAGAGCGTCTTCTGTGTCGAGACGTGTGAATGGGCATACCTTCGTTGAAGGTTGTGTGTCAGGGGCTGGCAACTCAGCACGTAAAAATCTACTGCCAATCATTAGTGGACTGGAGTTCCGCTGTGGCAACCCCTAACCGGCAAAAGCCAAAAGACACAACAACAACAACAACAGCAAGGGAACCCCGTCATCAGAAAGAGTATTCTTTCTAATAGCCCAAGTTTCAGCCATGACAACCTTTTATCTGCAGAACTCATTCATGTTGTAACATCACGCTCGCATCCTTTTACTTGCAGGAATGCTCAAACATGAAAATATCCAGAGCAGTCCCATGTAGTACATAATGTGCCAAGCTCCAGCGGTTACATGTAACAATGGCTTCTGTAGTCACTTAAGCATCATTAAAACCATTGCATCATAGTTTCACATAGGTACACAAGTACAATTTCACAAATGAATAAATTCAGAAGTGATAAAATAGGAAATATTACACAGAAAAAGCACATCTGAATATTGAAGACAAGTGTTAGGCTTAGAATTGTAAACTCACTTGTATGAAAGCTAATATGCCTTGTATCTGATCTTCAAACATCCAATTCCAGACAGAAAAAGTTGGTCTTACATTTCATTCTTTGCATAACGAAATGAAGCAGTTCAACTTTGCCCTCTACACTGCTTAAACTTCTTCATTGCTCATAAACACTTTGACCCTTTCTTGTCCTGACTCAACCACATCGTAAGCCACACTTCTGCAAACAGATAACGCCAGAAAGGCATACAACTGTCTGTATTGCTTTCTTTTTCATATTCATGTACATTCTTTATATATGCAAAGCATTCTATGAAAATGAGCTGAGCTTGTAATGGTTTACATATAAAACTGTACAATCATGTATATCTTTTGCAAATGCCACTGTATTTTTGCATTTTTGTGGAGAAATAAATGCTAAGCACCAGGAAAGGAGAAATGATTTGTCATTCTTTCGCTTTTTGTTTTCATCGGAAGTTTCTAAAGGCTGTCAGTAAAAATAAACTATCGTGACTCTGCCCAGGGTACTTTTTATAAAGGAAGTCAATTACAGTACTGTAAAGCTAAAAATAAGCAAGTTCCCTCCTAGAGTTTACTAAATGTTTAAGAGATTTTATTCTATCATGAATATATTTTTTTAATCTTTTGGCCTCCTTGGCATAGCCCCCTCATCTGTCACTGGTGCCTCTCCTTAACTATGGATGAGGTGTCACTCCTGACCCTCCCCAGAGCTAATCCCAAACCCTTCTATTGCCTGAGAAAAGATTTAAGCATCCCAGTTTAACACCATACGCCTGGCCATTGGTATTTCTGATTTGTATGTCATACCCATTGTCCCGCCTCAATACCCAGCATGCAATGACATAAAGCCATTAGTGTGGAGAACATCTGCAGGTGCATGTCCCCAGTATTTGTCTGAATGTAAACTATAATATTAACACCATAGCTTCCATTCCTGCTTATGACCCCTCCCTCTGGGACAGATGAGCTGTTAAAAAAACACTGCCTTTCCTACCCCTCTCTAGTGGGATCCACACGTGTCAGTCTCACTAGTGAAACCTAGGATGACTGAGCATCAGTCAAACAAGGCACTGCAGAAGCAGCAGAAGTGTAACACAACAAAAACATGTGTGTAGCTGAAGGGTTACCTTACACAACAAAAACACATATAAATCTGTAGGGTCACCTTACACAACAAAAACATATGTAAATCTGTAGGGTCACCTTACACAACAAAAACATATGTAAATCTGTAGGGTCACCTTACACAACAAAAACACATGTAAATCTGTAGGGTCACCTTACACAACAAAAACACATGTAAATCTGTAGGGTCACCTTACACAACAAAAACATATGTAAATCTGTAGGGTCACCTTACACGACAAAAACACATGTAAATCTGTAGGGTTGCTATACACAACAAAAACATATGTAAATCTGTATGGTCACCTTACACGACAAAAACATATGTAAATCTGTAGGGTTGCTACACACAACAAAAACATATGTAAATCTGTATGGTCACCTTACACGACAAAAACATATGTAAATCTGTAGGGTTGCTATACACAACAAAAACATATGTAAATCTGTAGGGTGGCCTTACACAACAAAAACATGTGTATCTGTAGGGCTGCCTTATCTTATATCTTTCACTTTTATAGATTGTGTTTGTTTACACTGTATCAACTGTTTTTTGAAGAGTAACTGCAACAGGTATACGAACAATCAAAAATGCATCATCTTGTGGTTTGACATATTAGGCCTAAATGTCAATGATAAACAGCGCTGACACAATATATACTACTTTAGTACATGCACATCTTATATATGACAACAGTACAGTGTTAATTAATTTTGTTAGTGAAAGACCGTGAAAACTGATACAAGCCCCTATCAATCAAGGCGCAGAAACAAAACTGTTTTTCAAAAAATAATGAAGCAGTTTTAACATCTTCTGTTTAGAAATGTTTGAGAGAAAGTGTAAGGTAGGGTATGAAACCTTACTGAGACCACAGTTTCAATAAGCTGAACACTGCACACTTCCAGCCCTGACTGTTATTGAACTCTGCTAGAACTGTCTGACATACTCTGTTTAGCTTTCAAGTGCCCACTTAGTTACAGGAATATGTGGGTCTGCCTTTTTTCAGAATTTGGGGACCTGATCCTCACAAAAGGAATGTAACAAGCTGAAACTGTTTTTGTAAAGCTGGATACTAATTTACAGTACTATAGCTTGTCACCTGACATACCACAGCAAAGGTTACACGTAGCTGAATGCCCCTTTTCGGAATGACTATATAAACTGAAGTACTCCCACCCGTTACATGAAATACCACATTTGTTTATTTACGTTTGAGCAAATAGGCTGAAGAACTACACAAAGACCATTTTCATGAAAAGCTGGACTAAAATAAAAACTTGGGTAAAAATATACAAAACCGAGTAAGCTGTATACAAACTAAAACAATAATGAAATAACTCAATAAGACATAAAAGTACAAGAGTAGGACATATTATAGGGTAAAGAACAACAGCTAGTATCATTAAACAATAATAATAATAATAATAAAATGAATAAAACAAAGGAATACTATAAATATGGCCTTAATTCTAGGAAAGGAAGCAAGGCCGGAGTGTATGCATGTATGAAGACACACACAGAATTTATGCAAATATATATATATATATATATATATATATATATATATATATATACACACACACACACACACACACACACACACACACACACACACACACACACACACACACATATATATACATATGTATGCATATGTACATACTTACATATACTCACAGATCTACTTTAAAAGCTCATAGTTTCAAAACTTCAAACTGCAGATGGTCGCGACCATAAGATCGAAATTTTGAAAGTCTGAAATTGTAATAAGAAAATAAAAACAATTTTTTTTTTATGTTTTTGCAGGGGGGGCAAGCTCTCCTGCACCCCCCTGCTAAGTAAATATACCAACTCTGAGATCACACTACAGTGAGGAAAATAGTACATTTCCTGTTACACGCTGTAAGGTGATCTCTATTCAAAACATTCAAAGTTTCAAAACTTCGAACTTATGGTCTCGACCATTTGCAGTTCACAATTTTGAAACTTCAAGCTTGTGAAGGCTATCCCCGCTCACACATATACCCACGTCTCGTGTACTTGTACCACTCCCTTTTATTACACATGGGCACATTCTCCTATTAAGTTTTTAACAAAAAGAACCCAGTGATACATTCTAAATTATAGTGAGGTATTGGTGTTGTAAGGCAGCAATACCATACCTACAATGCCAAGAAAAACATATACATGTAAAGGATCTGATTTTAAGGATAAAAAAACACATTCTTGCAAGAAACAGTAAAACAACTGGGTATGACTTAAGACTATTCTGAGTCTCTGGAACTCAACATCTGTAAAAATAATACTGCTCCTATAAGCAGTTTTGGACATTTTGAAGTGTATGAGCAGATCTTTCTAATCATGATACTTTGTTATAGTAACATCTGACACTTTGGCATTCAGTTGTCTGTGAAAAATGTTGATAAATGGATATTAGTATACGTTTTGTTTTAAGTCCTGTCCTTCAGAAGCATTATTCAGTCCATGGACGATCATTAAGTAGCTGATTTACTATGTGTGTGTGTGTGTGTGTGTGTGTGTGTGTGTGTGTGTGTGTGTGTGTGTGTGTGTGTGTGTGTGTGTGTGTGTGAATGTGTGAGTGCCTGTATGTGTATGCGTGTATGTGTCTGTGTATATGCATGTGTGCGCATGTGTGTGTGCTTGTGTGCTGTTAATTATATGCAAGGATTCAAACTGAGTTCTCTATACGTATTTGCTGTCCAAGAAAACATGCCAATTAAAGCTGGTTTATTTTTCACTTATGTTATTGTAACAAATAGGGTGCAACACAAAAGAAAAAAAAAGAAAAGAAACAAAAAGAATGTCTATGTGACATGTATTTCATGCGGTGAAGTACAGCGCTATTGTGAAAGGGATGTTAGAAGAATAACAGCCCTATGGGCGAGACAAGTGATGAGGATGGACACATGCCCTACAAGGATTTGGGATAACTTACTAAAGCAGGATGCAAAGGATAAGAGAAACACTGGAGTTATGAAACAACTGTCAGCATACTGGCAACATACAGAGAGACTGGAGGCGTTGTTTAAATATTTTTAAGAACAGCCTGGACACTTATTATAGAAACAAGTGTTTTGGTATATTTGCAAGCTAGAGGGGCATTACGCCCACGCTTGAAATATTTGTATGTATGTAAAATAGGTACCATGAGAATGACAGTCAGATGCAAACTAAATTATGATAAATGAGAAAAAACGTGCAGAACACTGATGTAAAGCATTAGTACAGGTTTTCCTGAATACTGAGAAGGATGGGAAGGGACAAACACTGGCATGTTGCTCAAAATGTCAAGCTGGAAGGAAACCAGAAAAAGAAAACTGGTCTACCAGGAGCAATACACTGCTGGAAGGAGAAGGATTAGCGCTACCTCACTCTTACGGATTAAATGAGAAATGGAGCAGGAAATATGTCATGGCAAGCAGTAAATAATGGCTGCTGCAAGAAACACAGTACAAAAAAACAAAAGGCAATTCAAAAGTATTTCTGGATTGGTGGGGGCATAAAAATTAAGTTGCAAATGCAGTTTATACTGTATGTATTCTGGAAAGCAAGATAAAAGGTGCACCTCCTGTATGTATCAGAACAGTTGAACATGTACAGTATCTAACAAGCAACACATTAGAGATGAAAGGGCAGCTATTCTAAATGTCACTGAAGATAGTCCATCTTAGACCAGAGTTTAGAACTGATGACATCAACAGGTATGATGAAATCACAATGGAAATCAAGGCAGAGTCCTGGATCTTCCAGTATGGAAGCCAACTCTGTATAAATTCTTTCAAAAACAGTTTGTGAGACGCCGCTATAGCCTTTGAATGTACGTTAACATGAATCATCTTAAATCCTGCCATCATATAAGCAGGACATCTTATGGCATCGGCCATTAGCCCTGCCATTTCATGTCCTGAGTGTCCACCTCTGCCATACTCACAATAAGGACATCAGTCGCCAAGGTATTTGGATTTGTGGTGCATGTCTGTTTTTCTCATAGTCCATACTCTACACCTACATGCACACACACACACACACACACACACACACACACACACACATGCAACCCTCTAGCAGTGAATTTGCATTTAGTTTATCACTTGTTCCTATGCATTTTCCAGAATGAATTACCTGAGCTTTGCCCTCAAAAAATCTTACAGAATTTCTTTGCCCTGCAGGTACTTCTGCCCCACATAGTTTCCTTCTGTACTGTAATCCAATACATGTGAGTCTTCAAAGTGTAATAAAACTCAGTATCCATCTAATACCCTCAGTCAGGCTGCACTCAGATAAAGACTTAAAATGTTTCTAGAAAGGACAGATTAAGATGGAATCCTCGTCTGAAGGCACAGTCTTATGTGTCTGTTGCTCTGCTGACTTAAAGTTTTATAAAACTACAACTTGACATTTTATTTGTCAGCCATTCAGAACAAAGCCTGTCTAGTACTTTTGGTAATAAAAGAACAACCAGCAATTCCAAGCAATTCTCCCAGAAAACAAGCTTGGTTACATTTCTTTTTCTCTGCTTATTCTTCTTATATTTCTGTCTTAGACATTACATGTTATGCATAAGACCTGGTATAGACAGTCTTAGCACAACATACAAGTATATCAAGGAACAGCATGCAAGTCATGCGCAACCATTAATCATTAAGAAGGTAATATTTTCCTTTTTTGCAGGAAAGAAAAAAGAAAAACTGAGCTAGTGAAGAAGTTAATGTGATTTGCACTTCTTATATAAAGAGATAAAGTACATGCAAGTAGGAATGCTTTCGCACATTTAGTGCTACACACACACACACACACACACACACACACACACACACACACACACACACACATTTTAAATGTATGTGCGTATATAGGGGTGGAGTTAGTTTAGTCATGTGTTCTTTTGATTTGACTGAAAATCAGTTTGTCATCTTTTTACATCAAACTGCTTTTGATCATATGGACTATTACTGATTGCTCTGTGTTAAATTCTGAGAAGTCCAAGATCAGATAACAGAGGGGGAAAGGGAGTTTTTCTCTCTTCTCACTGTTCTCTGATGTCTGTGTTGCCAGGTTTAATTAGCAGGAGGTGTGGGGGACAAAATATATAATATGACTGGCTAACAGGTGTGCATAAAATCACTGTGTACACCTAAAACAAGTCATCCACAAGATAATCATAAAATAATAAGACAGAATGTATTTGATATTACACAAGCTTACAATGCACCCGCCCAACGGGGATCATACCTAACACTTTACTCCATTTTACTGATTTGTTGTTTGACCAAAGTTAATGATTTACTGAAAATGAATACAACTGTGTATAGTGAAAATGGTAATGTGGAAATAAAAGAAATATTTTAGATGTATATAATCTACATCATAGGCCCTAGGGCCAATAGCCTAGTACCTACCTATGAACCTATGAACCTAAGTTATCCAGTTAATAAGGGAGATGAAGAGCTTAACCTGCATGTGTCGACTCTATTATATGCTGCTCCTATCCTATCAAACCTAAACAATACTCAAAGAATGAAACTTGCCTCCTGCTACAGTAAAATAGCTACATTTGCCACCAAGTTCTCTCATAAGACCCACCACTGTCATAGTTTAAAGCAGTTAAACTGGCTTAAACTACACAACTACCTAACATATTTACAACTAACTACAGCACACACATTCATTCATCATCCAGAAAAATGCCCTGCATTACAAAACTTATTACTGCCCTACTGTCTAGTAAGGTACCTCCATTCTAGTAACAAATCCTTATTACTTACAAATGAGTCACTCTACTCCCAATACATTGCTAAACTCTGGAATAGTATTCCCCAAACAAATAAAACTCCTCAACAAATGCAGTAGTTTTAAACCACTGCTTAAACAAGATCTTAACCAATCCTGGTCCTGTACATGCTCATCTCAAGACTGAGTCTTTGTGTTCACCATACAATACTCTCCAAATACTCTCTTTAAACAGAATACTCTCAACCTCTCACTGAAATGACAAAACCTTTATACATAACTGCTGCCTATACAAGCCACTAAGTTGCACGTGGATTTTGTATTTAGTAACCTCAACCTCTGTAAAATCTTAGAATGTATAAATGTAACTACTGTTTGTGTATAAATATAAATACAAATGCAACTACTCTGTGTTTAACTGGAACTTAGTATAATGCAATGTATGCAAATTGATGTGATGTGAGCATTTTTTAGTTTTGCAATGTCAGCAAGGTAACTATCATAGTGTTTAATCATGAAAAAACATTTTCCCATAGCCAACCAACACTACAATTTGCACTCTGTTTGCAACTGTTCCTTCATGTCAGTTTTTGGCTTTTTCGACATTGCACCATTGACCTCAGTTCCTTGCCTGAATCTTTTTGTGCGTTCATTCATTCCTTTATTCACTCACTCAGTCCTCCATATGTGCTGTGACTAACCCCATCATAGCTCTTCAATGGGTGAATCACAGTCCTGAAGAAACAAAACACTTGTCGGTTTTCAGGTGAGCGCTGAAGACAGACAGTGGCATTATTTAGCAGGTGCAGTGGTAGACATTCTATCTTCCACAGACAGTGGCATTATTTAGCAGCTGCAGTGGTAGACATTCTATCTTCCAAAGACAGTGGCATTTGGCAGCTGCAGTAGACATTCTATCTTCTACAGACAGTGGCATTATGTAGCAGCTGCAGTGGTAGACATTCTATCTTCTACAGACAGTGGCATTATGTAGCAGCTGCAGTGGTAGACGGTCTATCTTCCACAGACAGTGGCATTTAGCAGCTGCAGTGGTAGACATTCTATCTTCCACAGACAGTGGCATTTAGCAGCTGCAGTGGTAGACATTTTATCTTCCACAGACAGTGGCATTATTTAGCAGCTGCAGTGGTAGACATTCTATCTTCCAAAGACAGTGGCATTTAGCAGCTGCAGTGGTAGACATTCTGTCTTCCACAGACAGTGGCATTATTTAGCAGCTGCAGTGGTAGACATTCTATCTTCTACAGACAGTGGCATTATGTAGCAGCTGCAGTGGTAGACAGTCTATCTCCCACAGACAGTGGCATTATGTAGCAGCTGCAGTGGTAGACATTCTATCTTCCAAAGACAGTGGCATTTAGCAGCTGCAGTAGACAGTCTATCTTCCACAGACAGTGGCATTATGTAGCAGCTGCAGTGGTAGACAGTCTATCTTCCCGCACAAGAGCATACAGTAAAGGAAAATATCTCATCACTCTACTGTGCACCAACTCATGCAGTTACAGAGAGTGAAAGGGTTATCCATACAGTCTCCTCCAGGAAGCAGCCATCACTGTAATGAATCCCCCATTCTCACCAAGTGATTAGTGCAGACTCTCTTTTTCATTGCTTTTCGCCTCTGGTCCCTGAATAACGAAATTAACTTGAGTCACCCACCACAACATACATGCCCACTTCATCCCTATTCCAGCAGGCCATCTCTCTTATAATACCTGGAACTCAGCAAATACAACTAAAATGCATACAAATCTTGTCTCATGTAATGCTGCTTGCATTTCAGTATTGACAATGAATGCATAGCAATGCAGTATTGATCAAGGAGGTGGTGCCCTATACTCAGTACATTGTAGCAACATTCTAACAAAATGCACCTGCGGTTCAGTGCTTATAAATGCTGACTGATGACCACTGACCAGTTCCCAGTGCTATTACCTAAAAGCATGACATGTGGAAAGATTAAAGTGATGCCAAGAAGAGATAAGCATTTTGATTTTCTGCAGACAGTATTACATCAATCAGTTGCAAGTTTCATAGAATGCCATTTTAATGGCTTGCCATAAAATCATTAAAGTGCAGCACACATTTGTTTATGACAAAAAGTGATTGTTCACATGCATTACCAGCCACAACTACTACTGAAGATTGTGCAAAACTTCAGAGCTGATGCTACATTAATGCACATTCCCAGGCACCATAAAATGTTGTGTGCTTTTGAAAGTACTAGTCCAGCACTAGCAAATAATTTTTATGAAAAATAAAAACACCACTGTAAGTGGAGCATGTGGGTGTCAAAAGATGTAGAAGGCTAGAGGGGACAGAGCTCCAAAGAGGCATTTCATGATCTGTAAAGAGCATTTTAAGTCTTTTATCTTTTTTTACCATCTACTATAATAACAGAAGCATATATATATATGAAATGAGTTGCATATAATACCAGCTGGATTTGCATAAAGAATAACCACTGAGAAATACCATACAAAATTAAAACATTGGCGTATAAGACAAAATTAACAATGGCAGTGCTCATTTAGTGTACTGCTGTGAAATATACATTTCTTAACTGTATTTCAAAGTCTGCCTGACACATGTATTTTCACTTGAACGCATAGTCTCTGAGTATATCAATTACACAGCCTGCTTGGTTGTCAGAAATGTGTATCAATCTACAACCCCTTTATCCCAGTTTTGTACATGAGGTCAGGTGTCACTTCAATAGTGACAACCATCTTGAGCTAAGGTTCACACCACCAGGTAGCTAACCCTGCCACAGTTGTTTTTCCATACCAGATATTTGCACACACACTCACACCTATGCCCAATTTAGAGTCTCCAAACCACCTACAACATGTCTTTGGAATGTAAGAGAAAACTGAAACACCCAGAAGAAATCCACGCAAAAACTGGGAGAACATGAAGAATAGGGCTGACACCTCTTGTGATACTGAAAACTCGACCAAAGCCATGCCTGCTGCACTTTCCATGACTCCACCCACCCCCATCCATCTCCATCCACATCCACGCCCATTTTATGAGATAAATACATAAGTCAGTAGGGAGGAACATCCTTTTTAGTCTATTTTTTCTTACCTAATCTACATCACTTTACTCTTTTTTTTCTTTTTTTAGAATATCTCAGACTCTACGGCATCACTTTAGCAATGGTTTTTGTAAAAAAAAAAAAAAACAGCCAGACGAAAGTTTTTTTTTTATTTACAAACTCTGGCAGTCTGTTCACATTGCTAAGCAGAATACCAGAGTTTGTACAGTGCTTTCCAGACTACCAGAGAATCATTGTGATTTCTGGACAGTCCACGAAATAGCTAATTCAAACTCTGCACAGAAGGTACCTCATCTGAGAAATGAACTGGGGAACCCCTTGCTGTGAGGTGGCAATGCATCTGCACCACTTGTCAGAAACTTGTATGACTACAGAAAAAGGTGAAGGAGGGTTAGCTGGCAACATGGGTAAAGCAGCACGACTCCTGTATGGCATTAGGTCACTGTAGTATCTTTATTTCACCACTAGCCTTTGTAGAAGTTAGTGTCCCCATACGGACAAACGTTTACTAATAATGTCAATATATTACACGTGTGCACCATATTAAACTGCTACACATTGCTCCTATGCATTTGTGATGCATCCAGACTGCTGTATTGTCTTCTTTATACGAGTAACAATGTTCATATTCTGATGTTTGCTACTCTTAACATTCTGTTGGTCATGATATTAGTATACCTGTAACAATGTCTATATTTTGATGTCTGTTTTATTCTTTGTATTTGCATAATTGGCCTGGGTCAGGGCTGAAAAGGGTACTCATACCAATTAATTTACCTGTGTAACAAAAGAAAATTAATGAATAAATAAATAAAACTACATAGTGGTGAATAACAACTGTAATACCGGAGTAACAGTCTCAGCTTTCAATGTATTTTTGAGTACAGTCCTGGTAGCCCACTGTAACTTTGTCATATTCTACAACTTAGTTATATTTCCAACTTCACAATATAGTATACCATGAGCTGTGAGGACTACAGTCAAAAATACAAAGAATTAGACCACAGAATTCATGATTATTCTTTATCTAACATGTCTTGGCAGGATGTAAATAGTGGCGGCTGGTGACTTCAAATTAAAGGGGCTGCAGAAGACAGCTGAATGGGTGGGGCCAATGGGAAGGGTTGTGGCCAACTAGAAAGGGGTGCAGCTATGTTCAAAACCGCAACAACTGGAACTTTAATTAAATATGCTGCCCTGGGTGCAAAACCATCATAACGAGAGTCAGACAAAATGAAGTGTAGGAAGAAAAAAATATTTCAATGCATTGGCTACATGACAGCTTACTTAATATCTATATGGAAACTAAAAGGTTGTGAGGCATGAAAAAATAAATTAATTTTTAAATACATTACTGGAATGCCAGTCAAAATCAGGTATAAAAAAGGGTCTATGTTAAATATTCGAACATCCAAAATGTCGAACGTTACATGGTCGAGATCATATGTTCGACACTGGATGTTCGAATGTTTGCCATTTCGACTTTTCCCAGTTAGGGGTCACCACAGTGGAACTCCGGTCCACTAATGATTGGCAGTCAATTTTTAAGGTGCCGAGTTGCCTGCCCGATGCCCAACCTTCAGCGAAGGCACGCCCATTCACGCATGTCTTTTGGAGGCCACTCGACTGCAGGGAGGACATGCAGATATTTAAAAAAAAAATGAAACAAGAAAAACACACCTTTACAGTGTGAGCAGGGGGGCAAGCCCCCCAGCACCCACCCACACCCCTCCTACTTAAATATACCAACTCCAAGACCACACTTCAATGCAGAAAAGGGAAATTCTCCCTATCTGCACCGTACGATGCCACTGAAAGTCAATCTTCAAACGCTTTAAATTTAGAACGTTTGGTCTTGACCATGTAATGTTTGAAATTTTGAGCATTCGAAGAACTGACATAGACCCAAAAAAGCAAGTAGTACTCAACTCAAAACTGTAGTTCTAATTATAATTTATATTCAGCTTTATAAAAGTACCAAGTAACATGCTAAAAGTAGCTGATACCCCCACTTGTAAAAATGTTTTTTATCCAAAAAAGATCTGCTGCCTGACAACCACTATCTACTTGTTTCATGGGGAAGACATGATCAAAGTAAAAAAAGAACAGGAAACAAGCTCAAGGTAAATTGCTTAAAAGATTACTGCACAGGTTATGGACCACACATGATAGATTGCCATTCTTTTTAGTTTACGGGTAAAGCCTGCAAAGATTAGTGCAAGTCTCCAAGAAATGTAATGAGCTTCTGAAAATACTGTAATCCTGTCCTTTATTACAAATATTGTCATATGAATTTCAATACCTAAGGCTTATACGTTATCTATTTATGTAAATATTCTCTGCATGGCAACAACAAAAAGGCTTTCAATGTTGGTAATTCTTTAACAGTATGCTTATTAAAGCTTACTTGCATCTTACAATCTCTGACAAGCTTACCTGATGGTCATTAAAGCATTGCTACTTAAACACAAAGCAACAGGGCACAGCGACAGCATGCATTTTCTGAATAATAATAAGTATAAATCAAAAGTATCAAAATATGACAGAAAACCAGAACATTCTGCAAAATCAAGGACAGATGAAAAGCCACTGTCATACTTGTGTCTACCTTGGATGGGGGAATACTCTGCACACTTACACTGCATAACTGCTCCTTGCCTTGCTAGGACACATCCAGAGTCACTACATGGGGGAGTGGGGTGCAAAAAGTATGTCACAATTTGATATGTCTCTGGCTGATGGTGATAGCTCTGACACTCATACCTTTCAAGCTCAGAGCAAGAAATCTGGACAAAGCCATAAATAGAAGTGGGACAAAGGCCTAAAAATAAGGACACTTTTTAAATATTGCTCTTATAAACTTAGAAAGATAATAGAACAGTACTAGGTCTTGTTTTAGTATGAATTTTTTGAAGGATATGAAATTTGAAACTCAGATGTTTGCCATTATTTTCTAACTTCAGTCTTTAATGATTTGCCACTAATTTGCCAAAAAACACACAATTTTATGAAAAACAGACCAAAAATGTGATGCAAAAATATAAAATTGCCACACGATACAGCTGGGAATCTGTCAAAGAAGGGACACATTTTTAATATTAGTACTGTTAACTTGAGCAGCTGACAAAATAAGATAATCTGTATGCATTTATGAAATAAAAGTAATCTACAACTCTGATCATTACAGTTATTTATAATTGTAAACCCTCCACATTTTCTTCCAAAATTGCCATTTTGCGGAAGGATTATTAGGGGGAGAGCAACACTTTGAGCCAAAATTGGGGACAGTGGAGAGGTTTGGATATTCCTAATTCTATAAAGTGATTTATTTGCATGTACTTCTCAACCTCTTAATGTAGGAAATCTGGACAAGGCCAAATATATTGGGGGAACATGCAAACAG
Organism: Protopterus annectens; assembly: GCF_019279795.1. Taxonomy (NCBI): domain Eukaryota; kingdom Metazoa; phylum Chordata; order Ceratodontiformes; family Protopteridae; genus Protopterus; species Protopterus annectens. The sequence continues at coordinate 327,511,905 of NC_056743.1, forward strand.
TACTACAAATTGCTCTTGTACAAACTTAGACAGTTGAAAGAATAACAGGTCTTGCTTTAGCATGCATTTTTTTGAAGGTTATAACACCTGAAACTCAATGTCTGTCATTATTTAGTGACTTCATTCCTAAATGATTTGCCAAAAAAACACACATTGTATGAGGAACAAACCAAAAATAAGAAGCAAAAATCTATTCATTGTGCAAAAATCTGGACAGTTGAGAGGTATAGTTCAGCCAAGGCTGTCTGTGAGTTTGCTGCCCTTCCCCCCCTCTCAAAATCATGGTCGAATGGAGGCTCCACTCTGCAGCCATTCCATTGTCCCATTCCTGGGTTATTTCACCCAATTTACCATAAACACTGTAATGTGCATACTGCTTTACTTCTGCAATGATTTGGATTTCATTTGAATGTTTTATTTTGCATTTTACAGCACAAACACTAATAGATATGTGCTAAAGAAAGCAATGCAGTCTCACAATGAAAATAGAATTAGCATTTAAACTTCTCTGCCCTTGAAACTCACATTCATTGAAACAGCATTGAAACCCACATTCAAAGAAAATACATTTTGCCAGAGGCAGATAAAGATTAACTTTGGTCTGTTTTCAAATCACAGACCCCTTGCACAAGAAACATACACATGCTCTTTGATACACCTTCCTGATTGTATTAAATTATATTCCTTGTACAATACAGTACAGTTTTAGGGGGCATTTTAAATTTATTGTTTTGGACATTTTTCAGTAAACAATGAAACAAAATAGATGCACCAATAATAACAAAACTGCCCAATTCAGAACATTTCTATCATAAAAGTCTACTCAAACTTTTACATTCTACCAGTATCAGTAAATATGCACAATCTCTGAAGAAGTAAAAGTCATCTAAATAATTCCACATTAAAGAGATGTGTAACTAATGAAGAGATTGCTGCTAGCAAACAACTTTATATTTCATTGTTTCATCTATAAATGAAGTGCCTGTTGCCCTTGAGGAATAAATTACCTATGTTACACTAAAAACATATAAGCTAGTAATATTGCAATAGAGAATGGATGGCAATCTGATAACAGGTTCATAGTTAGTAGGTATCTTTGCCAAAAAGGACTGCAGCATCCACCCCCTTTGCAACATAGTACAGTATCAGCATTGCATCTACCTACTGTGGGAGTAGGACCCACATCCTTCTGAATCAAAAGCAAATACACTACCTGCTGTGCTATTAATAATGCAAGCAGACTCAGCACAAGCAGCGCTAAACCTTTGCTTACCTGCAGCTCTCAGCTCCTTGCAAAATCTACTCAACACTCAGCTGTATCTCTGAACTTTGCAGCACAAGAACTCTGGAAAAAGCCAAAATTTATTGGGGGGAGACAAAAGCCCAAACACCAGGGACACATTTTAAACATTGCTTGTATAATGTTGGAAAGCTGCTAGAATAAAATGCTGTGTTACCACCATACATTTCACTGCCAAGTTTTGAACCCAGGAACCTGTGCAAAACAGTCAGAGCAACATACCACTATGCCAAATCAGCTGTTTTGTGAAAGAGAGGAAGACTGAAACTTAAATGGCTACCATTTAGTGAATTCAGTTCTCACCATAGCTGTCAACCTCTTAGCACAAAACACCTGATAAAAGCCAATAATGGTGGAATACTGCCCCCAAACATATTCAGTGAATTCAGTTCTCACCATAACTCTCAACCTCTTGGCAAAAAATACCTGGACAAAGCCAGTAATGGGAGAATACAGCCCCCAAACATATTCAGTGAATTCAGTTCTTACCATAGCTCTTAACCTTAGCACAAAAAACCTGGACGAAGCCAATAATGGAGGAATATAGTCCCAAAAATAGGGACATACTTCAAATATCCATCGTATAAACTTAGAAAATTGCTAGAATAAAAGGTTTTGTGTTACCATGTACTTTCTGAAGAATATGAAGTCTGAAATTCAAATGCTTGTCATTTTTATTTAACATCTGTTAACCAGGAAAGTCTGACTTGGAACAAAAGCCAATTTTCAGCAGAGGCCCAGGGAGAAACACTCCAGACACATGTCTTTGTAAGATGGGAGGACACCAGAGCACCCAGAGGAAACCCACACAAACACAGGGAGGACATGCAGACTCCACACAGAAGACACTCCAGCCAAGAATCAAACCAGAAAACCTGTAGCTATCAGGCAACAATGCTACCACTGCACCACTGCACTACTGACTGTGTAAATAAACAAAAACACAGAAACCACAGATTTTATGAGGAGCAGAACAAATATGAGGCAAAAATCTGCACATGTTTTACAAATGGTGGTAGGTAGGGAATTCAGGCTCTTGCCACCTAGGCCCAAGGTACAGGGTTCAAGCCTGCTGTATTCTCTACCCACCACCATGTATCCTGAGTTTTCTAGCCACCGCTATATAGCAACGGGGGCATTTCACACATAATCTGAGCCTAAAGTTAATTGTAAACACCATTTTCCTTCCTGCAGTACAAAAGTCCATGACAAGAGCAAGGCTGACTCCTTCCCCTTCTCGCGAGACTCATTCTAGTCCTTCCCGCGAGAGCAAGCTGGGTGCTACCCAGCCTGCGGACGTTGCAGTCCAATCCACTTTCAGTCTATGCAGTTGCAACTGCATAGACTTCTGGGATATTTGCTGCTGAATGCTGTCTTCCTAATCCGGACTGCTGGTGAGACAGTCTGGATTCTGTGCGCATGCTCCAGACTGGTTCACCAGCAGTCCAGATATCAGGAAATGTGATGTTCCGGGACTCATGTTTGTTTTCTTTTTGTTTTTCTTTTTTTTTCTTTTCTTTTCTGTTTTACAGCTGGGGGGGGGTTACAGTCCTGCAGCCCAACAGCACGAGCCACCCATGACAATAAAGACTGGTGTCTAATTAAAATAATGAATATATGCACACACAGTATTGCCACCTAAATCTACACTACATGTTTTCAGTCTAACTGGCATTTAATCTGTACAAAACAACAGTGAAATATAATGCAAACTTGCATGTGAACATCTTGAGTTATAGAAACAAGTCAAGTCAACCACCACATTTTCTTGAAATAATGTCTAAAAAAACACAGCTACCAGACTGCTGGTAGAATCAAAACACATCAGGGATCCATGCCTGTCATCAAGTCACAGTTTTGTGAAATTCAACTCAATTAAGAAAAAAAAAGATCAAAAACATACCACAGTGAACATAGGAAATAGACTTGCTTCTCTATATGAACCATGTCCGTGTCCACTTTCTAGATTTACACGACTGACTTTCACTATTTCTGTGTGCGTTGAGCTGTGGTTGAACAATCTAATATATGCCTGTATGTCACATGATTTAAATAGTGTACAAGATTTACATTATCACTCTGCAGAAGGGCCCTTCACTTTATTTCTTCATAACATACCTAATGCTAAAAAAAGCCAAAAATCGGAACATATATATGGTAGTCCAGATATAGAAACTGCCCAATCTAATACATGGTTATCATTTCACTACCTACAGCAATTACTTCAGGATTATGGCCTTCATCTAAACACCACAAAACCTAAGCCAACCCTATTCAGGAATAATTTGTGCATTACCAGTTTTGTTCAAGCTAACAGTGCTATCAGCAGCATTGCTGTACAGTTAAACACAAAGCTGCAGCTTAATAAAATGTGTCTTGGACATCTTACTAAAGTTAATTGGATGGAGGTGTGTCTCAAGTCAATGATTGTTTTTCATAGCTAGCCAACCAGGGTGACTATCCCTGCTATGCTCACCCATGCAGGTGTGGCTTCACTTTGTTTTCCACCCTACCTTCATTCCCACCCACTCCCATATTATTTTATTTACACTAAACAAACAATACCTTTTCCCATTACCTGAACCACCTTACTGACAGACATACTAGAATTCCTAGGCATCCTTCCTCCTTCTAGATGATCAGCATACCACACCGTTGTACATTCCAGCTGACAGCTCTTTCTATCCAAATGTGAACTCTTCCCTTTTTCTCTTCACACCTATTAACTCCACACTTTACATGTATTACGTTCTCTCTCCATCCCTTATATAAACACTGCAGAATCACGTCTTTCCCTTCACCTCTTCCTTATTACTGACCACATTCTTTCCATTTAACTAAACCTCTCTTGTATCCCTTCACTCAGCCTTCCTCCCTGCTTAACTCACCATTTGCAACATGCTGTTTAATAAAGAAACCCTTTCTACTCAACCCAGGCCTCATTCTGCTTCCCATTTTACATCCCATTCTGGAATAACCCCACTCTAGACCCTCACTCCAGACATTCCTAGTCTGGATCATTTCCTTCCACAGCCTGTCAGATAATCTCACTAACTATCCCTCACCTGCCACTATTAAATTCTTCTCTGCACAAATTCACAGTAAAATCCCTGTACCACCCCATCTTTCTATTACATACCTACTCAAAAGCCTACTAGATGCAACCCACTGCATTTTATTCATCTATCAAATTTCTGCAGATAACCCACTTTCTCATATAGAGTTGCAAAATTTCTTATACTAAGCAGTTAAAACAATGGACCTATCATATGCAGTTTTAAAGTGCATTACTAAATCAGAAAAGCTCCATATAAAATGCTGTGACATTAAGGTATTGTTACCCTCATAAATTATACAAATGATTGTAGCACATTTACTGAGTGATGGACCTGATCTGAAAAAAAGTTTGATAAATTGTTATACATAAAGTTATTTGAGGGATAACTAACAAATGTGCAGTCTCAACATAATGGGTTTGCTATGTGGTTTAGCAAAGTAACATGACACACTGCTGCAGAAAAAGTATTCTTGGAATGGAAATAAAATTACGATGCCCAAACTAAATGAAACTTACAGGTCAAATGTGTGACTAACAAGATAACATTGGCACATATAACGGGTTTCAAAAGGTTGGTTGGATCACTGTGTATAAGACAAATTTATTTCATTCATTTATTCATTTTTTCATTTTAACATTATTTAGTTCTTTTTTATACTTGTATTTGTGTATAGACAGTCTTGCACAGGTCAGTTATGCAATACAACTGCTGTAAAATAATGATTGGGGCCAATTGCTTTTTAGCCTCTCCAACATGCTTACTTTAGTTATGCCGTACCTAGTAAGTTCAAGTTTGTTTTGATAAAGGCATTCATCTATTGTGAAGTGCATATTCGTTATTCATAATCCAAATAACATTTACTTGTGATTCTAGCTATTTATTGAAGCTAACACAACTCACTAGGGGTGTTTTTCGGTTTGGCATTTAACCTGTAAGCTTCATTTAGTTTGAGGATCGTACTGGTATTTGGTAGTCATACACACTTTTCATATGGCGTAGTGCAACATGTGATTTCTCATATTAAGTTGAAATGCATTTATTCAACTGACACAGACTTGTTTTTGTGTATATATTTATTGAACTATTTTTCAGCATTTATAACGACGAATTATCTGTTTACATTTTTTAACTTGAAGTCATGCCCTTTTAAGGTTGTCATGGAGCTTTTTTCTGATTTAGTAATGCACTTTAATATGATAGGTCCATTGTTTTTAACTGCTTAGTATAAGACATTTTTTGCAATCTCGTGGTTTGTCTGATGAAGGTAGGTTATTTTAACTTGCCGAAAGCGCTCACTATCACCTGTATTTAATACTATTTGTATCGGTTTTGGAATATTAAAGCTGTGTTTACCAGCTCTCCTATTGTGTGCAGTCCGCTTCTTTAGCAGTTTTCGTTTCTCGTTGTTGGTAATTGAACTATCCCTCACCTGCCACTATTAAATTCTCTTTTCTTCTCTGTCATTACTTCCTCTACTACTTACCTCTTTTTCATACTTATTTTCCCACAAATTCACAGTAAAACCCCTGTACCACCCCATCTTTCTATTACATACCTACTCAAAAGCCTACTAGATGCAACCCACTGCATTTTATTCATCTATCAAATTTCTGCAGATAACCCACTTTCTCATATAGAGAGTTGTTTCTTAGCTATAGCATTTACACCCTGCATTTACTTAACAAATGCACAGTTTTAAATGTGTGTGTGTGTGTGTGTGTGTGTGTGTGTGTGTGTGTGTGTGTGTGTGTGTGCGCATATAAGTACAAACATAAAACCATATAAAGTATTAGTTACTGTAAATATACTTTATTTTTTAATAGAACATTTTCCTTACATAAACTTGTTTTTATAACTTACACCTGTCTGTCTTTATTTCAGCCTGCTTGAGTGATGCTGTGACATGTGGTATTGTTACCCTCATAAATTATACAAATGAGAGTTGTAGCACATTTACTGAGTGATGGACCTGATCTGAAGGAAGAAAAAGTTTGAGGAATTGTTATAGATAAAGTTATTTGAGGGATAACTAACAAATGTGCAGTCTCAGCATAATGGGTTTGCTATGTGGTTTAGCAAAGTAACATGACACACTGCTGCAGAAAAAGTATTCTTGGAATGGAAAAGAAAATTTGCCCAGACAATGAAACTGTCAAGTCAATTGTGTGACTAACAAGATAAGAGTAAGTAAAGCGTCCAAAGCCTGTGTAAAAAGCACATAAATGTAAATTGTCTCACTGGAAACAAGTGTCTCATTCCAAGTGACTAACAGGATTGTCTTGCTAAGTCACTTGCTTAGAATCACTGAAAAGGGAAATTAAGGCTACAGGAATGAAACCCTGGCATATGGAAGACAGCTTGTTAACAGTTCCTAGCCTTTAATACTTCACATTAGCTGCAAGATGAACAGAGAAATACAAGAAATAACAGTTAAACTGTGACTAGACAAACTAAGAACTCCAAATAAAAGTGGTCTCAAAGAAATATTTACTGCTGGAGCAAGTAAAAGGCTCATCACCTGTGAGTGCTGTTGGCATGAGCCTTTTGCTAGACCCGTAACAACATTTAATCGACTCCAACTGAAAATGTATTGCCTGATCACATGTTTACACCTGCTGCTTGACATCTACTTCCCTCAAAGTCATGTTTTCAGGCATACACATGTGGAACAGGACATAGAGAAGGACTTGGTCTTCAGTGTATTAGTTTAACACTTAAATGGCAGTGCTGATATCTACAGTTAGGACTGTATCATAAGAATGCAGGATAAAATTACTAGAACTCCTACTGGATAGTGACTTTACCCATAAGGCTTTGCCTGTTTCTTGTCAGAAGCCATTTTTTACAGATAATGATTACTAGATGTACCTTTCACGGACTTCTGGTTTTGGTCTCCTCCCAAATTACAGTACTAAATGTGATGTTACAGACAGGTCTGTTACATACTGTGAGTAAACTAAAACTGTGGTGTTCTAGTCTGAAGTCCTCATTTATGTTTCTGTTCGTAGATATTTTGATACTTTTTATCAATTTTTAGAGATCATTTATTATACAGAGGATTATTCTCGGTTCGACGATCATAACACACTTTTTATGTGTTCCAGATATGAATGCCAAGAACTTCACTTCTGAGGTGAATCTTAGAATCCTTGTCAAGAACACATAATATTTAGTTACAATCAGAGATCCGATCATAATTCTTTGTAGCGCATGGAGATTTGTCTTCTGCATGTACTACAAGTTAGTGAAAAGTAAGTTTAAAAAAATGTGATGTGTTGTGTCAGCTTTGAAAGTTGGTAAAGCAGTGGTGGAGTGCTTGAGATCCGTGTGACTTCCCTGTGTAAGGTAAACTGCTCAATTGAAAATGCCTGGTGTAGTTTAGGAGACAGCAGAGATAAACAGGAGTTGAAACAAAGCCATTTGTACCTGCTGCTACTGTTTACTGGTCAGCACTGTCTGCACTACAGCAACACATAGACCATGCTTAATAATCATTAATCATTACTCACCACTTTAAATGTTGTTAAGGTCAGGTCTCATGCTATAGCAATGCTGAACCACACAGTAATTTGTTCATTATTTTATGTCACAGTAAGTAAGTAACAATAATTCTGGAAAAATCTTTTATGAATGCTACTTTTTTAAGATATCTAGTACTGCTACATAATGAAATCTACAAAGACATCTCTGTTTTGCTAAGGTTTCAACTGCTACACTACCACTTTACATTTGAAAGTACATAACACTGCATTTTATGATAGCAAAAGTAAAGAAGATGGAGCAGATGAGGGAGTACTCATGGTGAGGGAAAGCATTAAGTTCTATAACTTGTCCACTTTCTAGCACCTCCACATCTTAGTTATATATGTAAACATATGCTCAACGGCACCATCAAGCCAAGTGATACATCACAGTAGGTAGCATTCTAATTAAGGTATCTTGCAGATCAGTTCAGGCAAAAAAAAATAGCTGAATAAACTAACCCATATAAGTTAGGAGTAATGCTTTTACAAGCTTAACATTTCCTTCACCAACACCCCCGTCATGAACTGCTATCAGCCAAATTCTAATGTTTGCTACTTTCCAGTCTTCCATTTAACGTTGGAAATCCCAATCACCTTGAAGCAATTCATCCGAAGCGGCAGTTATATATAACGCATGGAAAAATGCAAATATGCATTACTTCTACAAAGTAAGGAGAACCCTGCAGGGTTAAAACTTTGCATCACAGTTCCTGGCACAGGAAACAAATTCAAGATAAAAGGCTGATTTCTCACCAGTTCGGCTTCTATCCAGAGTACCAGGTGGATACAATTTTATCTCTGCTTTGACAGTAAACCATCCATTTGTAAAACATTTACATTGTAAATTGCTCATACTATCTCTGTGGTGCTCTCATCACCCTGCCCTACCTGGAGACAAGCCTGCTGTATTTTTTTTCACTTGGCAAATTATATTTCAAACTTCCTTCAACAGCACAGCATGATGAGGCAAGAGAGAAGATTTCAAGTAATCAGTGTGAAATATTACACTCAGAATAAATTTTTCAGATGTAATATAATAACAACGTATAACTTCATTTTTGCTGCCCTGAGATACAAGCACTGAATGTGGTATATTGTACAACAAGCCACCTCTAAGTGTGGTCAACGAGCCAGGTGTGCCATTATTAAACTTCAAAACATATCCTCAAGTAGATTACTGCTGTTGTAATTTGACTAATTTTAAGTTACTTAATATACAACTTTTATATTGTTAAAGTTTATTATGCTAGTTATGTGATACTAAACTGACATCATTAGAGGTGAAGCACTAAGACAGACCATCACTCTTCTATGTCCTATTATAATATAAATTTTGGAGATGAAACATACTGCAAATAGCCATCAGACTTAAGTAATCGTTCATGGGTACCCTAACCAACCAGCAATAAAAAATACAAGAAGAAGGCAACAGCATGAGCCTCATGCTTGTTATAGTTAATAATCTGAAAAAAAAAAAAAGAAAACTCTGCCGAGATATAGATACCACAGTGGTGGTTCAATATGATATTACAGTGGTGGTTCAATATGCTCGCTGCAATATTACTCAAAGTTTGTGCATTTTTTATGTTTGAATTAGTTGTGCCCAGTTGAAAGTTATGCAGAACTTGAATCTTCTTCTTTTGGCTTTTTCCCAGTTAGGGGTCACCACAGTGGACCACCTGTCCACTCATGATTGGCAGTGGAGTTTTACTGTGTCAAGTTGCCAGCCTGGTGCCCAACCTTCCACAGAAAGCACACACATGCACGCACTCACACCTAGGGCCAATTGAGAGTGTGCAATCCACCTACAGCATGTCTTTGTTATGTGGGAGGAAACCAGAGCACCTGGAGGAAACCCACGCATTCACAGGTAGGACATGCAGACTCCGCACAGAAGGCACCCCAGCTGAGGATCAAACCAGGGAACCTCTTGCTATGAGGCAGCAACACTAACTGCTGCACCACCGTGGCCACCCTAATGTGTTACATTTATACCGGACAGCACCTGTCATTAGACACAATGGACTGATCCTTAGCCCTCTGGTTATGGCTTACTAACAGGTTGTACAGACTAATGCTGCACTGTGGGCACAGAGTACAGCCAAGCTGTCTTTAGCCACTAATATGGTAAGGCTATCTCTGCTTGTACAGCTAGGTATTCAGGACAGTCGAGTGCTTAAAAAATGCACAGGTAACCAAAATGCCCTTTGGCCAAATAATGTGACTGCTTTGAAGTTCTGCACTTTCTCTGAGATGCAACAACTTCACAGCAGATTATAATAAGCTCAGAAGTAAAGGCTAGCTATCAGGGGCTTGACCCACATAGAAAAAACAAAACACAGTAAAAAACTGACCTCCACATTAATTTATGTTTTAAATGTATTTATTTGTTAACTGGCTCAGTGTGTTTCAAATGTATTTATTTGTTAACTGGTTGAGTGAACTGGTCTTTCTCAAACCCTTTTCAGCCAAGACCTTGTCATAAGGGCAACAGCAAATGCAGTACATATAAGTATAAATATAGATATATAAATATATAGTACATGTACACACGCTTGCATGTGCACACACACGCGCGCGCGCACACACACACACACACACACACACACACACACACACACACACACACACACACACACACACACACATACACACACACACATATATATCTTAGACCCTTTTTAGCCAAGACCTTGTCATAAACAGCAAACTACCCATCCAAGTTACAAAAAAAAAAAAGCTCATCCCTGTCCATATTTAAGTGCAACTTAGATCTGTTAATGGATAATAGAAAATTTACCCCAAGACTGCCCCCTGTACTACTAATGGACAAAGGCAGACCCTAAATGCTTTATCCCAGAAGGATCATGCCTGGTTAAGAATTTATTACAACATTTAGCAAAAGGGAATGGCATAAGTGCTTTGGTAGAAGTCATATCTGAAAGTTCAGTTGCACAACTAAACTTCCCTGCAATATTTATTCTTCTTCAGAAAAGAAGAAGGCTTTCAGTAATGGTGCTACAAAAAAGTTCAGCATGTGGGTGGGGGACTACAAAAGAAAAACAGAGAAAAACTTAGAAGATCTGAATTTTACTAAAGGCCTCCAGAGTTTCCGAACATTCCTTAGCATCATTAAAAGTACACAGGATGTGATAAAATCACAGAAATGCCTTATTAAAATCCCTGTATAATGTTTTTTACCATTTTTATAAGACGTGAAAACTAGACAAAAAATTCTTACCTGCCCATCTTACGTGCAGGTAAAGACAGATGCATTTCTTGTAACAAGAATTCTTGGCAATGAGAAGGTAGCAGCATTTGGAAAGAGAATTAAGGCTATGAGCAGAGGTGTAGCTTGATATTTTTATTTTGTACTCTGAAGTAATATTTTTGTCCTACCACTCATCATTTAAAAATATATTCAACCCTCAAATGTTGCTGTTGTTCTATTATCTTTTTAAATACACTAGAGCAATGTTTGAAAAGACTCCCTGGCATCATCTAATGTTTCCCTCCCAGCTTTATCTGGAAATCGTGAGCATGGGCATCTTAAGTCCCAGATCATTACAATCAGTCAGTAATGCCAGACATTAGATTTTCATACTTGTTTGTATACATAATATGCTTCATGTTGCAAAAGTAGAGTTCTATTAACTTTTTGAGTAGGTTAAGGTAATAAAGAGTATCTGTGGTGTCTAGTTCTCCCTACTTCTTCTGTGCTGCAAAACCCATTGTTCTATTAACTCTGAATGTAACCTAGGGTTATGTTCGAAAGTCCTTGGTGTGTTGTTAGTGAAGGGCAATTTAGAGATATGGCAGCCACACTCCACTACACACACACACACACACACACACACACACACACACACACACACACACACACACACACACACAAACCCTTACCATCCCTTAACAACCCCCCACCCCACTGTGACTTCAGAGATGTACAGACGTACATGGTCAGAAAACACTGATTGTATGTGCACAAAATCTCACACAGGATCCTACATGAATATAACAATAAGCGCTTGCACCACACTTAGCCAAGTAACCATTAATGGCACCACTCTCATGTTCATTGTCAAAAATTTATTTCAAATTGCACATGGGCTTATAACTAATCCTGGGTATAGGCCCCAACTTCCCCACCTCAGAATGAATGAATGAAGAGATGGGGGCATCAACAAAACCATCTCTTTGTGCAGGGTACGAGCATGGAACCCTACATCCATTAAACACATAAACAGAACTACATGCAGGGATAAGGACAGGTCAAAATGAAACAGCCTCCTTACCAAGGGGATGATGCCACACTGGCATCCTTCTGTCACCTCTCCACCACAGCCTTTGAAACTTTCAAGGGGCATTAGGGACTCAACTGATGGCACAGATTAGAGATGGGGAAGGAAACAAATGAAAAAAATTAAAAGTAGCAAATAGCTGTACAGTGACACAAAACCACAAGAATGCCAAATACATTATATACCTTATTTATTTAGTTAGTTATTATTTTATTGATTGTCTATGTTAACTAGCAAAGTCCAGCTGGGTATAACCCATTTTCACTGGAGGTCTGGGGAAAAAAGCTCCATTATATTAAGTTTGTAATTATAAAATTTAAAATGTTATTAAACTCAAACAGAATGCAATCACTTGTTTTCAGAGAGAGATTCCAAGTTTTCCTTTGGGCATCGAGAATCAAATCTGGTAAAATTTGATTTAAAAGAACAGTAGTTACACGTTCATTGCTTTGGAATCACACCTCCAGCTAAAAATCTTGATATCTACTGTTTGTTGGTGTTTTCTGGAGTTAATAAAAAATGTTCTGTAGTTGGAGTTAAGATGCAATACCAAAGAATCAATATGGCAAAAAATATTTCAAGTCTGATGTCCTTATAAACATCAGTGAAGGGAATTCTGCATAAGCTTTTACATATAAAGCTTTCTAATATAAACCATAAAGCTTTCTAATATAAACCTTTCTAAGATCTGAAAGTTATGCAAAGTATGAAAACACAGAAAAAAATGCAATTGCTGCAAGCCTATGCCAAAAGGAAAAAAAAGAAAAAAATTGCATAAAACTTATACCATTTATATATGAAAGCATCCATCTGCAAACATGTTTAAAGTTCAACAAAAGCAGTATTGTTTTTCTTTGTACTGCACAAAACTGACAGTGATATCTCTAAAAGATGATGGACATAACGGTTTACCTTTATAACTGCGATTTGCAAAGGGGCGAGTGCTCATATGAGCGACTCTAATCCACGAAACTAATAATGTCGACACACCTACATGTTCGAAAAACAGCAAATCGAACAGCAGATTCGCTGTTTTTTGAACATGAAAGTCGAATTAAAAAAAAAAACAAAGTGTAAAGCAGGGGGACAAGCCCCCCCTCACCCCCCATGTAGGGGGCTATGCCCCCAACACCGCCGCATATTTTATTATCTTAACTCCGAGATCACACTACAGTGGGGAGAGGAACCATTTCCCGATTCCCACTATAGTACAATCCGCCCCTGACTGTCGAATGTGCAATGAGCGAATCTCACTGTGCATTCGCTCATTGCACATTTGCACCTATTTACGTTCGACGTTTGTATATCTTGCACATTGCCTTTCGGGTATGTGCAGTTTGCCGTTCTGCAAATCGCGTTTATAAAGGTAAACCAGACATAACAGAAAAATAGGCACTTAACTGTGGAATGTTGTCTGAATTTTGTTTCTTGAGAAGAGTGGGGGAAAAAACTAATTTTAACAAAGGCCAACACTTGCAATTACTGAAGTATAGGCCTGAAATGTATTTGGCCATCACCTGTAAGCTAAAGTGTTACCACTGCATGGGCTGCAGCTGTAATTCAACAGAATGTTTGTATGTGTTTTAACTGGTCATTATTAAAAGTATGTTAATATTTCAGTAATACCATTACCAATAATCAAGCATAGAAGAAGTACAGACTGCTGGGACTACATTGTCTCATTAGTGGGCATGATCTAATAAAAGGCTAAAATGTTTTTTAGGCTAAAATGTTTTTTAGACACAACTTTTCTATTACAGACAAGGGTCGTCAAACTACTTTACGTACGTAGTTAACAAATGTTTACATAAATAAATTAATGAATGCATATATATACGTTAGACAGGGCAATAGCCAGAATTTCTGGAACTGAATTTCAACTTTCACAAACTTCTACACTTTAACTCTCCCATCCCAGTTCAGGCAGCATTGCATGTTTCTGAAGAGAATAGGGTTGAGAAAAAAATAGCTAACTATCTTTCTGGAAAAAATAAAATAAAATAAATAAGCCACTATAATAAAACCATAAAATGAACCTGCTGATTATTTAGATTCAATCTTTGTTAAAATAACAAACGCTACACAAGACCATTTTAAAATGGTAATGTTTGATGTTCATTTTTTACCAGTCTTGTAATGACAAATGGCCAGTAGAGTGTTTTAATGTATGCACGAATCATAACATTGATACATCATGAAAAATAACAGGAAGAGACAGAACTGAAGATGCTTCAGACTGTTAAATTAAAATATGAAAAATATGAGAAAACACATAACACTCTAAAAAACAGAACGAATAAATGAGAAGGAACAAGTCTGTGAAGAGAAACACAGAAGACTACAAACTGTATATGCCAGTGGACAAGACAGCTGTGAGAAATCAAGTTATTCACCTACGGAGGTGTTCTGATTAATACTGGTCTTGACAGCAAAGCTCAAGAGACCTGCATAAGTCAAAAGTGAGTTGGAGGAACATCTCATTTAATCTCATTTGCTATAACCAAAGCTAGTTACAGTGGATGTAAAGTGCTTAGATAGAGCAGAGAAATTATTTAAAAAGGAACCACACATGACAGGTTTGAAGCAGCTTTTGCTGTGACTTCCAGGTAATTTCTTGTCCACAGTCATGTTGAACATCTTCCTTGGAATGGACTGCACAACTGTGAACACAGTGAACAAGGAAATTCTGAGCAAAGCCACTGCGAATGACTCATGTTGCAGTAGGCCTGTTAACCTTACAAAAGCATCTAACAGCTCTGAAGGTACCGATTACACCTCTGTCAGGTAATATACTACGAAGGAACTGTATGGTTCTTAAAATATGTTACAAAAAACGAACTATTTTCTCAAATTCCTGTACTTGTCCACGAGATCGGGCACCCCAGAAACATGTTGAATATAAATAAGTAAGAGAGGAAAGACTGAAAGGGGAGTTGGCCTTGCAGGTCACCCAGATCATCAGTTTTTAATCTTTTTTTATCAGCTTTTCAAATAAAAGTACATTAATTAAAAGAGGTTCAAAATCATAACATGTCCTACTATGCTGTAAAGGCGGCAGTAAACAATAAGTTATTCTTCTGTACAGGGGCATATGATTCATGCTGGTCTCAGGACAGACGGCCAAGAGGGCACCATGACAAGAGAATGACCGTTTATCACAGGTGTTCATATGAGTTATTTGCTGTCTGAGGTGCCTAACTAAGATGCCATTTTAAGAAATAGAAAGTGACTTATGTTTCTTGTCATTTCTTTAAATACAAAGTTATGCTTCATGGTTACTCTGTAGTGTATAGTACAACACAATTTATACCCAGTAGGCCTGCCTATGATTTCTCTGTCTAGTTTGGCAGACCCACTTCATTGAGTGTGTTTAACTTGCAGATTGTCTGTGCTTCCACATAACTTTAGTTTTTTTTGTATCTTCTAAATCTCCTTTAACTGATATAAAAAAAAACTACACACAAGTAATTAACATCACAACTTTGGTTGCTTAAATGTGTTTTAAAGAATGGGTAACCTGTACATCTTCACCCTGACTAAAGAATGAACATTCTCCAGCAGGGTGTTAATATACAGGTAATGACCTATAAAAAACAAGTACACTGTTTCACAGCAGCATATTAAGCTGCCATAAAATTAGACAGAAAAACAACAAATGTCCACCACTGTTTTGTCCTTGCTAATAGCAACTTTCTTGTTTAGTGAGAGTAAAATTAAAAAAGTAGTTGAAGAAAAAAATGTATTGTGTGTGTGTGTGTGTGTGTGTGTGTGTGTGTGTGTGTGTGTGTGTGTGTGTGTGTGTGTGTCTGTGTGTGTGTGCATCTGTGTATCTCTCTGTAAAAGAGAAAGACAGAATGAAAACTAGAAAGAGACAATGTATACCAACATCTTTTGACTGCAGCAGACAGTCCATCATTAGCATTAACTAAACAATAAAAAATATGAAACTGTAATGTCTGCATTATTGACTGACATTATACTGCAGTAACTGGCAACCAAATTAAACGTGTTACACAGGACATAGCAACACTAATGCAAAAGGGATAGTTAAGAGGCATGGGGGGTGAAATGCCTTACCTTCTATGATTTTTTTTTCATTCATTTGATCACACTGAGACATCTGAGGTGTATCCAGTGAACAAACCAGCTGTTTCTGCTATGCGTGTGCGTGCGCATGTGTGTGTGTGTGCATGTGTGTGTGTGTGCGTGTGTGTGTGTATAGACATCAAGTACTTACATAATTTATATTTTAGATGTATAATACTTCCTCCAACAATAATTACATCTACTACAGAAAGTTGGACGCATTAGCCAGAGGAACCATATTACATCAAAAATACGAAAAACAAAATCTAATAACAAAAAAAAACTTCAAAAATACATTAAACAATTTAACAGGCAGCCCATTCTATAAGCACAATAATAACTTCCAGGAAGTGTGTTATTGGGATAAATAATGCCTTTCCAGAGCTGCAGAGGCCCAATGTCACACAACACCACTGAACAGGTTTTATTTCCCCAATAACACACTTCCTGTTGGACATTACTATTTGTGTGCCACTCTCTTTGCATCTTTCATTCTAGTATCACTCACATCTTCCTGTATGCTGACCTTCATTTCCTTAGATGTCACTTTCATATACACTGGACACAAATACTAAGCTAAACAGACCAAAAATCAATTCTGATATATAATAAACTTCTTAAATCAGTGCACCTTACTACTCACACACACTATTACCTCTGTTTGCTATTGAAAGTACAGTTGTGTAAGAACTTACCATAACCATAGATGTCCTACTGTTTCCTGTTGCAGTATTCCGGACATATGGGTTGCCATCGCTGACATCCTGCTGGAGTACCAAAGCTTTACCTTTATGGGTTTCTATGTCTGATGCACGACCTCAGCTCATATGCATTGGGATATATAGACAGATATATGAGTGTGGATCCTCCGACTATTTCCAAGCCAGTGGATTGAAGACTTCTGAGAGGGGGAGACTGGTCAGCTAGGAAAGGGTATAGCTTGAATATGTAAGAAAACTCCCCCATTCCCATGTAAAAGAGCAAAGGATGTGACAAGAAAAGGAAAGGTGAAGTAAGGTAGTGAACAGGGAATGGAGGGTGGAATGAAATGCTGCAACAGTGATCACTAGGGCATCTACTGTTATGGTACTTTCTTACACAACTGTACGTCCTGCCTGAAATCACTGTTGCAGTATTCATGACACATAGGTGATTACCAGAGCTGATGGAGGAAGGAAGGGTGGTTGGCTACTGAGTAGAAGATTTATCCAGCAGTCTGGACAGGACTGAGTAAGCAAAGGCTGTCATGGACCTGGAGAAAGCATTAATTTTGTAGTGTTTGGAAAAGTTATGTACAGAGGATCAAGTTGCTGCCTCAAAGACAAACCTGGAGTCTACTGTGAAAATCCCTGAGGAAGCCACAGCCCTCGTGGAATGTGCTTTCAGGCAGGAAGGCAATGTCTTACAATAATGTGAGTTGCAGAAAGAGATAGTCTTAGAAATCCAATTTGAAACAGTTTGGAGTCTGGCTGGCCCAGTTTAGGGCTCATAAAAGATGCAAACAGCTGGTCAGTCTTTCTGAAGGATTTAGTTTTGCCCAGATAAAATCTGAGTTGCATGTGAATGTCCACAGAATGTAAGATTCTTTCCCCCGGTTCATAGTCGGCCTTATGCATAGGCCAACTAGGCAGCTGCCTAGGGTGCCTGTCTAATAGGGGCACTTTTCCAGTATTTATTTGGTGTAGGTAGACTAGGATGGGGGCAGCGGGTGGTATGATGGGGGGTACCATGGAGCCCTTTTGCCTAGGGCACCAGTTGACCTAAAGCCGCTCCTGCCCCTGCTGTATGGATTGGGGGAGAAAGTGGGCAAGTGAATAGCCTGACTGAGGGACAGCTCATTCACTACCTTAAGCATGAAGGATGGATTAGCCTTGACAGTCACCCTGTCACTGTGAAAAATAAGAAAAGGGGGAGTGGCCATGACAGCTCGCAACTCAAGAAACTCTTCAAGCAGATGTGACAGCCAACAGAAAGATAGTTTTCCAAATACAAAGTTTTAGGGAAGTGAAAGATGTTGGTTGTAAAGGAGGTTGAGTAACCTTTTCTAGTACAAAACCTGATCCCAAGAGGGAGAGAGAGGTTTCCATGTTGCATTAAAATGCAGGACTCCCTTCAGGGAAAGCTTGACCTCTGCTCTAACAAACAGTGGAGAGCTAAGAGGGAGGCAGGCACTGATATCTGAAAGGTGAGCTTTTATAGAAGAGTATGTCAAACCTGATTCAAGTAGTTCTAAGAGATACTGTAGTACAGCAAGAACTTGTGATGAGTGGGTCCTGACTATGTTTGTTGCACCAACAGGAAAACATTTTCTATTTAGCTGTGTAAGATTTTCTAGTAGTGGTTCTCCTGGCTTCTTACAGGACTTGAATAACGTCTTCAGAGAACAGATGTCTTTGAAGAATTAAAAATCATATAATCTATACGGTCTGGCTGAAAGATGGAAGATTTGGGCAGAGCAGCAACCCTTTTTGCTGTGTTATTAGATCTGGTTGTAGAGGAATTCTCCTGTAATTTTCCTTTGTCTTGTGAAATAACAGGGAAAACCAATACTGCTTTGACCAAACGAGCACCTGTAAAAGGGGTTGGGTGCTTCATTTTGTGCCCTGAGAATAATATTTGGACGAGGAGGCAGAGGAGGAAAATTATAGTGGAACTTCCCTGTTCACTGGAAGGAAAAGGCATCTGTCCCCCAAGCTGTGTGATAATGGCCCCCTGTTTGGTTGGTGATGCAAATAGGCCTATCTGAGGAGCGCTCAACTGAAGGATGATCATCTGGAAAACCTCTCTGTTTAAAGATGCACGACCTCAGCTCATATGCATTGGGGTATATAGACAGATATATGAGTGTGGATCCTCCGACTATCTCCAAGCCAGTGGATTGAAGACTTCTGAGAGGGGGAGACTGGTCAGCTAGGAAAGGGTATAGCTTGAATATGTAAGAAAACTCCCCCATTCCCATGTAAAAGAGCAAAGGATGTGACAAGAAAAGGAAAGGTGAAGTTAGGTAGTGAACAGGGAATGGAGGGTGGAATGAAATGCTGCAACAGTGATCACTAGGGCATCTACTGTTATGGTACTTTCTTACACAACTGTACGTCCTGCCTGAAATCACTGTTGCAGTATTCATGACATATAGGTGATTACCAGAGCGACCAAACGAGCACCAGTAAAAGGGGTTGGGTGCTTCATTTTGTGCCTTGAGAATAATATTTGGACGAGGAGGCAGAGGAGGAAAATTATAGTGGAACTTCCCTGTTCACTGGAAGGAAAAGGCATCTGTCCTCCAAGCTGTGTGATAATGGCCCCGTTTGATTGGTGATGCAAATAGGCCTATCTGAGGAGCGCTCAACTGAAGGATGATCATCTGGAAAACCTCTCTGTTTAAAGATGCACGACCTCAGCTCATATGCATTGGGGTATATAGACAGATATACGAGTGTGGATCCTCCGACTATCTCCAAGCCAGTGGATTGAAGACTTCTGAGAGGGGGAGACTGGTCAGCTAGGAAAGGGTATAGCTTGAATATGTAAGAAAACTCCCCCATTCCCATGTAAAAGAGCAAAGGATGTGACAAGAAAAGGAAAGGTGAAGTAAGGTAGTGAACAGGGAATGGAGGGTGGAATGAAATGCTGCAACAGTGATCACTAGGGCATCTACTGTTATGGTACTTTCTTACACAACTGTACGTCCTGCCTGAAATCACTGTTGCAGTATTCATGACATATAGGTGATTACCAGAGCGACCAAACGAGCACCAGTAAAAGGGGTTGGGTGCTTCATTTTGTGCCTTGAGAATAATATTTGGACGAGGAGGCAGAGGAGGAAAATTATAGTGGAACTTCCCTGTTCACTGGAAGGAAAAGGCATCTGTCCTCCAAGCTGTGTGATAATGGCCCCGTTTGGTTGGTGATGCAAATAGGCCTATCTGAGGAGCGCTCAACTGAAGGATGATCATCTGGAAAACCACTCTGTTTAAAATCCATTCATGTGAGGGGTCCTCCACGAAGCGGCTTAGGAAGTGTTGCAGCACACTGTCCTGGGAAGGGATGTATCTGGCTGTGAGTGCAATGTCCATCTGGGTGGCAAAGTTCCATGCCTCCTGTGCTGATCTACAAAATATGTAAAGCCTGGTGCTTCTGCATTTGTTTATGTACCATGCGACTCTGGTGTTGTCTGTGCATACTAGGAGTGGCCTGGGTTTCCAGTGCTGGGCAGAGGTCTGAAGAGCTTGTAGATGAGCCCGCATTTCCTTCAGATAGATATGTTCTTTCAGGAACTAAGGTTGCCATTTGCCCAGCACTTGGTCTAATCCTGTCCATGCCCCCATGCTTCAAGTGAGGCACCTCTGTGAACCCATTAAAGAGGAGGAGGGGATGTGAATGGCAGTCCTTGGTTGATATGACCTGTCCCTTACACCAAAGCAACTTCCTTTTGAGACAAGGGAGGAAGAGAATCAGGGAGTCCAAGTGATGACAGTGTTGGGACCACTGGATGTTCCTCATGTGAAGTCTGGCTAAGGGGAGCATAGGGATGGTAGCTGCCATGATTCCCAAAGTTCTTAGCATCTCCCTTGCTGAAAAATTGGTTGTGGAAAAAATATTTTGTAAAAAAAAAAAGACTGTAAACATTCTCCTAGTGAAGAAAGGCATGCATTTATTTTGCATCCTAGGAAAACCAGGTCCTGTGAGGAGGTCTTGTAGGATTTTTTTGTAGTTTATTGTGAAACACAGACTTGTCAGGAGTTGGAGGGCAAAGTGTACATGCTGAAGTACTTCTGAAGAGAGGGCCTAGATCAATAGGTCATCCAGAGAGGAGAAAAATGTGGCTTCTCTGAGTGCGACATAAAGCTACTACTGGAGCTAGACACTTTGTGAGCACTCATGGAGACGTGGAAAGAGAAAAAGGCAAAGCAGTGAACTGCAAATGCCAGCAGTCAGAGAAAAAAATGAGGAAACTCCTGCAGGGAGGACAGATGAGTATGTGTAAGTAGGTGTTTGGAGAGTGAGGTCTAGGATGGGTATCCACCATCCTTTTCTTGAAACTATAAAATTCCTGGAGTAAAACCCTTTTCCCATGAAGTCTTCTGGGGCCTGCTTGATGGTGCCCTGGTTCAAGGGGTCTTGAATAATGGGGGCAAAAAGGGACATTTGATTGTGAGGAGGTTGTGGCCTGCCTTTTAGAAGTGAAATACTTTCCAGGACATGGCATAACCATCTTTGATTATGGACAGGACCTACTTGTCTGTTTTAATTGTTTCCCAGCTGGCCAGAGACAATGACAGTCTTTGGGATAAGAGGGATAATGGGGGTGAGGACAGGGGGAGGGGGCTATGCAAAGGTAGTCACAGATTTTTGCTTCCAAAGGGATGCCTCCTGACTGGAGGCTCCCTATGAAGTTTGTCAGAGTACCTTTTGCTAGGGGTGTTTCTTGGTTCCTCAGATGCCTTGGGATCCCTTTTAATTGGGCTTGGAGAGTTTTGAACAGACTGGTGGTCTGAGCACCAAACGGTAAGCGATCATCCAAGGGAGAGTCTACAAGTTTTGATTTAAAATCCTCAGGGATGGGCTGACTGTGAAGCCATGCATATCTGTGAATAAATGATCCCCTGGCAGCTGCCCTAGATGAAGCATCTACTGCATCATAACTGCCCTTAATGCTGTGTCTGACCATTAGAGTGGACTGGGATAGTAGGCTGCTACTTAGACTCTGCTGTAGGAGGGTCCAACCTAACTTTGAGGAGTTCAGGACAGAAATCTAGTACTTTGTCATTTAAGACTGGTAGTTAATTGCCTTAAAAGCAAGGGTAGCAGAGGTGTAAACATTATTTCTCCATCTATTCCTAGACTTATCTTTGTCAGTAGGTAGGGAATTTACACTGGGCAGAAGCTTAGAGGGCTTATCCGAATAAAGAGATACTGCAGAGTGGTCTGCCACAGGATTCTTGTACAAATATTTTAGGTCATTGTGCACCTAGTAAAATCTATGAGGTCTTTTAGGAGCTGGTGCCTGGGAATCAGATACAGAAAAGGTGAACTGAAAGGTATCCTGGAAAGCCTCAAGGACAGGGGGGACTGGAGAAGGGGCAGGGGGTACCCATCTTGAAGAGGGTGTAATACCTCTTCTGAACATTAGAGATCTGAGTGGATTGTGATTCAAAGTGCTTCATCATATTCTGTCGCCTCAAAGGAAGCTTCCTAAATATGTGAATGTGCAGACATGAAGTTATCTTCATCCAAAGAGATTTACCCAGGAGAATGCAGCTGATAGGAATAATATAGACAATGGTCATAATCATAGTCTTTCTCCTTCAGAAGAGGAGGAAACCAAGGCAGGTTTTTGAGGAGTAGCCTGTGGTTATGGAGACCCAAAGGAGGGAGGTTTCAAAGGCATAATAGCTTTGAACAACCCATGAGAAATCTGTTCACTCCTTTTCCCTAGTCTTCTGTTTTTTCTTTTAAGCTGTGATGTTTGTCTGGATGAGACATGAAGGTTCAGAATGATTGAGGGACTCCATGAGTTCTCTCAGAAATGATAAGTTGTGTTTCACTGCATGTCTCTACAGTCTGCAAGGTCTCGGGAGCCATACCAGCCTCCAAAGGGGTCTCAGTAGTGGGCAACTGAGAGGTAACCTGGTGTACCACAGGTTCTGGAACCTCAGCGGGTACATCAGAGTCTGATGCACTAAACTGTGAATCCAGTCTGGGCCTCTTTAGCTTTTTGACTAAACTGTAAATCCAGTCTGGGCCTCTTTAGCTTTTTCTTGGTGGAAGAGGGACATCTAAGGATGCACATTCAGCCATCTTTGACTGGTACAAGTGTTTAAGATAATAAGTCTATAGGAAGATTTTGAGACAGTAGAGCCTCAACCTAAGGGTTTTGGGAATAAACAATTGAAAGCTTGAGTGAGATTTGTGCTTGTGTTCTAGGCCTACACAAAAGAGACACTTGCTATGCAAGTCACTGCACAGAATCTGCCTACCTCACTCACACTTACTCCTCCTATCTGACACTGAACAACTTCCAACAAAATAGAGTACATTAAAAAAGAAGGTTCCCCAAAAAGGCACTTATCTGGATAAACAGTAGAAACAAAGGTACCAACGTCCAAATGGAGGTCAGTCCTACAGATGCACAACCTGTGTTTGAGCTGGCAGTGAGACAGTCTGAGGATGCATACTCATATACTCATACTTCCATCTATGTTCCCCAACACTTATGAGCTGAGGTCACGCATCAGCAGTACAGCCTCGGGAAGCTAAAGCTTTGGTACCACAGTCAGACATCAGCAGTGACAACCCATATTCAGGAATACTGCAAAAGTGATTTCAGTCAGGACATCATATAATGCTTCTGTCACAATGAAATAATCCCCCAGGGGTGTAAAATATTCCTACTTTTGGTCACACAAAAAATATTTCTCAATAGCACTTTAATTAGTTCATTTTTCATTCCTCTGAGATTGGATTCTTGATGGACTCTTGATAGTTGCACTTAAAGTTAGCATGGTTCATAACAGCTCTAATAGGAATTAAAAGTCATGTAGTTTACAACAGTTACCTAGTCACAACTGCATATCTTATGGATGGCTAAATAACTATGAATGCAATTCAATTTACCTTTTATTTCATCACTTTCCACAAAGCACATTACAAAATAAATAGTGAATGAAACAAATACAAAATCGAAACTTAAGAAATCACCAAAACAATTTCTAAAAAGCACACTGCTAAAATACATTAAACACTTAAATCACAGTATACAAAATTACTTTTTCAGAACATTAATAGGATAGACTTTTTCAATAAATAAATAAGGATTTACAAAGCAAATTAAAACAAACATTAAACACTTAAATCACAGTATACAAAATGACTTTTTCAAAACATTAATAGGATGGACTTTTTCAATAAATAAATAAGGATTTACAAAGCAAATTAAAACAAACGTATAAACATTCAGAGGGTTTTACTTGCTCAATAACCCAAAATCTAAACTGTTCATTTTTACATAATACACCATGTCTGTATAAGGCATTAGCTTAGATTTTGGGTTATTCAGCAAGTGAAACCCTCTGAATAGGGGGGAGACTGGGAGACCCGGTTAGAGCTTTGAGAGTTAATATGGCAACTCCAACTTGATGCCTGCACCAGTCCAAGGTTAAATGATCACCTCTCTATTATTCCTGCTTTAAAAATGAGAGCACTGGTGTAGGTGCAGGAACATAAATAAAATATTGTAGATCTTTTAGATGCACATTTTGTGTGCTGTTTTTTCTTGTTTACACCAGAACACAAAATAAACCTGTATTCATGGGTATACATATTTTCAAAGTGTATATTTTCAAAGCGGTTGTTTATGTAATGTAAAAACTTTTAAAATTCTGTGACTATGGTTACTTAAGTTAATTGTTTGGAACTAGCATCCAATGAAATGGTTGATTTTAAATTGTACCAACCCACTATGGGTATTTAAGAACAACAATTAGATTATTTATTCTGAAGAAGTTTCATGTGGTGAAACAAAAAGCGCTTCAATCAAATAAAGTTTTATTCAATTTGTATTGTTGGGAGCTGTGTGTTCCCTGTTATCCTGGTACACTGCTGTGGGATAGACCTTCATTGGACTACTGCTGTTGTTGCCTGGCTGTTTTTTGGTCACTAGCGCAGTTTTTGTTGAGTCAGCTGTTCCCTTTGTGTTTGTTAATGTTTTATGTCTAGTAATGTTTCCCCAAACAAGAGGAAAAGATTTTAGCAATTAATGTCTACAGTTGAGATATCCCTACCACGCTGCATTTAAAATCCTGTCACTGATTTATCAGAACCAGATTATTCATTATGACTTCTATTCCTAATGAAGACACAACCCACCGTGCAAGTATTTTTGAGGTAGAGGTAAGCGGAGATGGCTGAAGTCAGACGTTAGAAGTTCGTTATTCCACGTAGTACAGCAGCTAACACCAGGTTACTAGATATGCACTAAATAAATGAGAACGTGCCTTTAGTTCAAAAGGTACAAATTAGTTGATCTTTACCATTAATTTTTGGCAACACAGTGGCTCTTTGTGGAAAGGCATATCACACTGCACATAACAAGGAAGTACCAGTAATAGGCAAGGATGCCATTCTTTCTGAAATTATTTGCCTGGGAAATGGTACAGTATAATGTTGAACAATACGATGCAGTAATATGTGCCCATCACTCATGGCTGTCACCAATGTTTAACCAATGTGTGAGCCTAGAAAGACATAACACCTTGTTATTTACAGCTTTTTATAGCTGATATTAACCTTACTGTTGTTTTTCATGGAATCTTGGCAATTCCAAAGGTCAGACTCTACAAATCAGGAAATATATTTACTACAGCTAGAGTTTACTGGAAACAAGCGTGATAAACTCCATTTGCTATTACATTTGAGTGGCATACTTTCACATATTTTTGTCATCTTGAAACATTGCAGAATAAATGGAAAAGTACAGTTTTGTACCTACCATAAATGTAGATGTTCGAAGATCCACATTGCTGCAGTCCTTACTTATGGGTAGTCCGCGGTCCTCGGTCGGCCCGAATACCAAAGTATTAGGCTGACGTCGGTCATGGGTGCCTAGAACTGACATCAGAGCGTCAGGGTATAAAGGCGCATGACCGATGTCATATCCTCAGTCTTTTCTTGCCCCAGATGTCAGAAGGCCAAACCAGAAAGGCCACAGTCAAAAACAGAATACCTCCCAAAAACATGCCCAACAACAACCATCACCTAAAGCATAGCACCCTGTTAAACTACAGTGGGGAAGGAGGGAGGGTAAATTGGACTGCAGCAATGTGGATCTTCGAACATCTACATTTATGGTAGGTACAAAACTGTACTATGTTCTTCATCTCACATTGCTGCAGTCCTTACTTATGGGTAGAATCCCAAAGCAACGGGAAAGGGAGGTTGGTAAAAATCATAAAGCATTAGGGGCTGCTAAAATGCCCTGTAAAATTGCAGTGGCAAATCCAGCCCTAGACTTAGAATAGAGAGGAAGGTGGTAATGCTTAGAAAAAGTATGCACTGAACTCCAAGTAGCTGCCTCCAAAATGTCTTTTGTAGCTACCCCCCTTAGAAAGGCCGTGGAAGTAGCAGTAGCCCTAGTGGAATGAGGCCTGATTCCAGCCGGAATCTCCTTACCATGATGGGAATAACAGAAAGAAATACAAAACCCAATCCATTTAGAAATAGTTTGTTTTGAAACAGGTTTACCCTGTGAACCCAAGGCAAAAGAAACAAACAACTGCTGAGACTGTCTGAACTCCTTGGTTCTGCTCAAATAATAACGCAACTGCCTGTGAATATCCAAAGTATGCAAAAGTTTCTCTCCTTTATTTTGGGGGTTTGCATAAAAAGTAGGCAAATGAATAGTTTGGTTTAAGGCCACACTAGAAACCACTTTAGGCATAAAGGAAGGATTAGTACGCAAAGATACCCTATCCTTATGAAAAATCAGGAAAGGCTCCACTGCCATGAGGGCCTGTAATTCAGAAACCCTTCTTGCAGAGGTAATGGCCAACAAAAAAGCAGTTTTCCATGACAAATACTTTAACTCGGCCGAAGCTGCAGGCTCAAAAGGTTGTAGAGTAAGCTTTTCCAACACAAAATTGAGATCCCAAGCAGGAGTAGGAGCTCTACGTGGGGGTCTTATATTCTTTGCCCCTCTAAGAAATTGCTTAAACAAAGGGTGAGAGAATAAAGGAGGGTCACAATCATAGTGAGCAGAAATGGCTGCAGCATGGACCTTTATCGAGGAGAAAGACAAACCCTTGTCCAATAACTCAGTAAGATATTGAAGAGCAACACTTAAATCAGGTTTGGAGACATCAAAGTCCTTTCCTTTGCTCCAAATAAAAAATCTCCTCCATTTATCAGCGTAAACTTTCCTGGTACTAGGCCTCCTGGCCTCCAAAATAACATTCAAAACCTGTTGTGGAAGCCGAGAGTCTAAAACAGAATATGCCAGGCTGTTAGATGCAGGGACTGAATCTTGACATTGAGGAAGTGATTGTCCTCCTGTGACAAAAGGTGCGGAATCAAAGGCAGAGGCCATGGAAGTTCTCGTACTAGACTCCTCAGTAGTGGGTACCAGTGTTGTCGAGGCCAATCCGGTGCTATCAAAATCATGGTTGGCTTGTCTTGTCTGGCCTTCAAAAGTACCTTGGGAAGAAGAGGCAGAGGTGGAAAGGCATATACATGCAGATTGTTCCAACTGAATGATAGAGCGTCCACCTTCCAAGCTGTGTGATGAAACATTTTTGTGCAAAACTTTGGCAACTGGTAATTTAGTGGAGAAGCGAACAGATCTATGTCTGGAGTTCCCCATAACACTGTCAATTTTGAAATACATGAGGATCCAATTTCCACTCGTGAGGATCCACTATTTGTCTGCTCAACACATCTGCTAAGGAGTTCTGTGCTCCTGGTAGAAACCTTGCTTGAAGATTGAGGTGTAGATTGAGAGCAGTTTCCCACAAAATCATCGCTTGTCTGCAAAGAGGGTAAGAATGGGTTCCCCCTTGCTTGTTGATGTACCACATGACAGTAGTGTTGTCTGTTTGAATCAACACCTGCCCTGGGTGAAGCAAGTCTTTGAAAGCCATCAATGCAAACTGGACTGCTAACATTTCCTTCAAGTTGATATGCAAATGTTGGAGTTTGACAGGCCACGTGTCTTGCACCCATTTTCCATTGAGGTGTGCTCCCCAAGCCTTGTCCGAGGCATCTGTCGTTAGAATCTGACTCGCCTCTGGTCGGGTCACAGAGAGTCCCTTGTTTAGGTGACATTCCTGAGCCCACCACAAAAACTCCTTCTGAATGCAAGGTATTATCTGAATGACAGTGTCTAGATCTTGGCAGTGCTGTGTCCATACATTTTTGAGATACCATTGAAGCTTCCTCATATGCAATTTGGCATTGGGAAGCACCAGAATACAAGATGCCATGAAACCCAAGGCTTGAAGGACTGTCCTTGCAGTCAGCCTGGACCGTAGAGACATTTGATGAAAATAAAGAGAAAGGCTTCTTTGTTTGTCCGGGGTCAAAAAGGCCATCTGGGAAGCTGTATTCAGTCTCACACTCAGAAAGTACATGTCCTGAGAGGGTACTAGACTGGACTTTGTTTCGTTCACAGAATACCCTAGGCATCTTAACACTGCCATCACATACTGTAGATGTTGAAGAAGTTCGTCCTTTTCCTGTGCAATAATCAGGCAATCGTCCAAATAAGGATAAATCTGTGTTCCTCTTAGTCTGAAAAAGGCTATCACTGGAGCCAGAACCTTTGTGAACACTCTGGGCACAGTAGATAAGCCAAAGGGCAATGCAGAGAACTGATAATGTAAATTTCCAGTCCGAAAATGCAGGTACCTCCTGCAACTGGGCCTGATAGGAACATGAAGGTAAGCCTCTTTGAGATCCAGAGTAACCATCCAGTGATCTTTTCCCAACAGAGGTAAAAGCTGTTGTAAAGTCAGCATCTTGAACTTTGGAATGTCCAGATAAGTGTTGAGGATAGATAAATCCAAAATTGGTCTCCACGTGTTCCCTTTCTTTGGAACTAGAAACAGGCGAGAATAAAATCCTAGGCCCACTTCTGACAGAGGAACTGGCTGTATAGCTCCCATTTGAAGAAGTAAAGAAATTTGTTTGTGAGCCTCTATCCTTTGCCGGGAGGACGTCTGGCATGCCCTTTGAAAGGAGGCATGGTATGGAAATAGAACTTGTAACCTCGGTTTATAATGTCCAATACCCATTTGTCCTGGGTAACTAAATGCCAATTTTGTTTGAAAAGAGCCAACTTTCCTCCCAAAGGAGCTGCCAGGCAGGAAGAATCTGGCAGCTGAAAATGCAGGTCATTGGGCCTGTTTACGAAAGGACTGGCCCCTGCCTTCACCAGCAGATTGAGCAGGCGAACTCCATTGTCTCGGCCTGAAGGTACTCTGAGCTCTGCCCCTACCACGCCTAGATCTACCCCTAGACTGAGAATCAGAAGAAGGGTACGCCCACGCCTTAGTAGGCCAATTTCTACTAAACTTTGGAGGTTGTACCTGCAAAAATCCTTAACAGTCTGCATAGACTTAGCCTTGTCTTCCATTTTCTTTAAGACTGACTCCACAGGAGGACCAAACAAAACTTCAGACTGTAAAGGGGCATCCAGAATTCTAGACTTAACATGCTCAGACAAATTCTGATCCTTAAGCCAGGCGTGCCTCGAATAACTGAACCAGTTGCAGCCACCCTAGAAGAAGCCTGTAAAGCATCAAAACCACATTGCAAAGAGTGCTTTCCCACCTGTTCAGAAACATGCACTAAATCCTGCAATTCTTTACACTCTATGCCCTCTGCTAGAGCATCCACTTTAGATCTTAGCTGAGAAAGGAGGAAATTCTGATACTTCAACATATGAAACTGGCAGTTCAAAGCTCTCATCGCTAAAGTAGAAGAGGTATACACCTTCTTACCCCATCTATCCAAAGCTCTAGCTTCCTTATCCAGAGGAACCGGATTCTTAACAACAGAGGCTCTAACACCCTTAGGTCCCTGACTAATAGTTTCTGGGTCCGCCCTAGGACTCTTATACAGATATTTATGAGCCTCAGGCACCCTATAATACCTGTCAGGTTTAACTGGAGCAGGAGGTACAGAATCCGGATTAAGGGAAGCCTCCGAGAAAACATCCGAAACAACATCCAAAACCGGAGGTATAGCTAAGGGTCTATGCTGTGGCAAAACAAAACTCCCTGAGTCTCTTCCGTGAATCAGAGTAATCCTGTCCTTCCCACTTAAAATGCTCCCTCATGGAATGCAGAGTTTCTGAAAATGAAAAATCCTCTGGAGGAGAAGCAGAAGGAGTGGAATCCTCTGCATCAGAATCAGAATAAGGAGGGAAATCTTGAATGTCTTCAGCAGAAGCCTCAGAATCATCTGAGGCCTGCTCCAAACTTTCCAACTCTGGCTCCATCCTGGGCCTCTTATCAGGAGGGGGCATAGAACCTCTAATTAAAGAAATCAAATCCTCTGCCATTTTAAGCATGTGCTTTTCAGGCACAGACCCTGAAGAACCAGAACTGACACCAGAGGAAGGCAAAACAGACCTGCCCTTAGAAGGAGCCTTAGGAACAGTAACAGAAGGCCTAACCACCTTAGGCATAGAAGGGAGAATAGAAACCTGAGAGGCCCCTTCAGCCTGACCTGCCTCCTGAGAGGCCACATCTTGTAAAATCAAAGTTTCCCCCTGGGACTCAACAGAAACTTCAGCCGGATCCAGCTGTTCAGCTGTAGCTTCTGAAGATCCGGCGTCCGTAACAGACGAATCATCCTGCCTAGGCTTTAAAGATTTGTCTTTGCGCTTCTTAGTAGAAGCGGCCGGAACATCCGACGGCATGTTATAATTACACCTCTTGCCAAAGACTAACCTAGCGCAATCTAACCTCCGTTTTATAGTGTGCTTATTAAACCTAGCACAAAACCGACACCCGACTACGTCGTGCTCCGGTCCCAAACAAGGAATACAAAGCGAGTGGTAATCCCTATGCGGTATCTGTTTCCCACAAGAAATACAATTATTCACTTTTTCTGACATCCGGTAAGTAACTGAGGCAAGAAAAAACAAAAATATTCCCCAACGGGGTACTTAGCCCAACTTGGTATCGGTCTGAAACTCCGAAACCGAAAAATTTCAGAACGCCGAACGGCACTTGCAACGCTGCTTCTGCATCGGACCATGCGGCAAAAAAGACTGAGGATATGACGTCGGTCATGCGCCTTTATACCCTGACGCTCTGATGTCAGTTCTAGGCACCCATGACCGACGTCAGCCTAATACTTTGGTATTCGGGCCGACCGAGGACCGCGGACTACCCATAAGTAAGGACTGCAGCAATGTGAGATGAAGAACATCTTACTTTCCACATAGCAGTGACAAACCAAACAGCAAAAGAATAATAATTTATTATGAGAATGCAAGTGGCATAGGCAAATAAAAAATGTGTGCACATCACAGATAGATTTTTTTACTCCGGAATACTCATACAGGTATGTCGCCAGTTTTCAGCTGCCATTATACACATTTCATACACAGTCTGAGAAGTCCAGTTTTGAAACATATCAACACTTAGCGCAATAATATAATGAGGATGTGACAACATCTTTGAAAAAAACAATCATGGTCTGCTCTACTCCTTTGTACTTATTGACTGTAGGAAGATTGTAAGTTGTAGTCTTACCCACAATACCACATAAGACAAATATTTTGGTCTGTTTAGCTATGAGTCATTTCATTTTGATAAGTAACATATTTAATAAATCCTGTTTTGGCCTACATTCTATTAGAAGACTTACAGCATGGTTAACTGAATTATTTCATAAGCCATGATTGCTGTGAGCTGTACTATGCCTTTAGGATAGGGCAAAGAAGCCCTTGATGAATTTTTAACAAGCTTGATCACAAATCAAACTAGTGTGATTTAAGCACCATGGTATGAATTTTGCCCTCATATTCAGCCCTGCTGTGCTAAGATGCACTGATGTGCTTAGTAAAACTATAACTGTTTAAATCTACCTTAATTACTAATCACTGAACTAAGTTCCCTGAATATCCTTTATTTCAGTTAAGAAAAATCATGCATTTGAAGAGCTACTTCCTACATAAATAAGAAAGTGCCTCTCCTTCTCTTATTCTGCTTGTTTGCTGTGATTTTTGAAGGCCTCTGCATTGATCCTCAATGTGGAGAAGTCGAGTGGCATACGGCATACGTTCTTTAAATAATCCTTGTTTTATTGTCTTACTGCAGCTGTACTTACTTAGAGATGTGTGCCACTTAATGTCCTTCCACACATCTGACCACATTTACGTCCATACTGTACTAAGCGGACATAAATGTGATCAGCCACTGTGCATACAGATGTTAAGCAAAGCATAATACAAAGCATATTTTGTTCCCTTAATGTTCGTGCCACTTAACATTCTATGGGGTAAAACCTATCCTGAATGTTAAGTGGCACATACCTGCATAACCTTGGGATGAGGACTTATGTTCCCCACAACCTTGACTCTAGCAAAGAGGCATCATTTTTCCTAACAAGGAAAGGAAAATGACAACTCCAAGAAAGGTGAACCTCATCATAAATACATTTAACGCAGTCTTACTTTATTGGCCTGAATGCGTTAGTAAATACGTGAACCAATAAGTAAAAGGTTACTGTGCATTTAGATGTTGATAAGGTGGAACACTTGTATGTCCTTAATGAAGTAACTTGTATAGCTCCTATGATGGCCTTATCATGGGAGGTCTGTGGATGTTGTCATATATTTATATAGTGAAGTGAGGTAAGAACTCTGATACCTTCCAGCTTTGTTTGCTTTATGAGAAAGCTGGCATTAATTTTGTTGCAATATCAGGAAAATGGTGTGTTTAATGACTTTTTCTTTTAAGTTTCATTATATCATGACTTAAAGCTTGCCCCTGGCTTCCTGCATCCCTGTCTGCTCTTCCCAGGTATCCTTAAAACTCTTTATATTATTGGACAATCATGGATATGTCCACTTTCTATGTGGCCCCTGACATCCCAGGGAGTAAGCCTTGTGCTGAAATCCCTAAATCCATGGAGGAAGAAATCTACAGACTTGGTGTCCCTCACAATGACAGTGACATGCAATGGTGCTGACTGCACTTCTGTCTACCCATCACAGGAACTTATTTTACTCCCATGTGAGAGGACAGATTTGGCTTATAAGGCTCTTGGTCTCCACTAGAGGCCACACAGGCAACAATCCCTCACTAGCCCTTCTTTCCCACCAGGATAACAAAGCTGGCCATTGGCTGTTCATCTTACCACCCCACTACCTGACCCTTCCAGTAACCAAAGTGCTGATGGCACATATGGACCCCTTATCTCTGTGCTGTCAGGCCAGGACAAGTGGTTCTGTGTTGCTGAAGTGGTGCATGGCGAGTTGCCTCACACTGAGATGGAGTATACCCTAATTGTTCCAGGTAACATATTTACTATTCATCCTATTTCCAGTGACTACATCACATATCCAGGCAGACAATAAATGTACTTAATGTTCCCTTTGCTACTAAATTCTCTTCTATTTCCGTTTTGAGTAGTTTTACACTTTTTATTACCATTTCTGTCTGACTTGTTATGACACATACACACACACACATACATATATATATATATATATATATATATACATATATATATATGTATATATATATATATAGAGAGAGAGAGAGAGAGAGAAATTTATAAACATATTTGGATGGGACTTTTGTTTTTGTTTTTCTAGGTGCTATTTCTTGTACTACAAAAAAATAATACTGTGTGTATCCTCAGTATTGTTTGCTGGGTTGTGAGGAGGTTGTCCCTGTATGACCCATGATCAGTTACTGGGCCTAAGGGCTGCAGGAGACAAAGGGGTCAGAGTGAGTAGCCAACACTGGTTTTCCCATTCTGGGAGGAGGTGGTAGCTTCAGGTTGCTGCACTGGCCACTAACAAGTGGAGGTTTATCAGCACCAAAAAAAAAAAAAAAACAGTGAAGTTAAAGATGTAGGCTTGTAGCTACAAAGCAATTCAACAACTGACTTCATTATCATGTGGGTAGGTGCATGCGCATTCAGGATGAAGGCACTGCAGACTCTCACTATGATTGGGGGTCTATGCCAGCTGCCAAAAAAGGAGATTAAGGAATAGGAATAATCCTTTAATCTGCATCATAAGCAATGTGGCTTTACTGGGACAGAGATTTCTGTGGCCTGCAGAACACCTGAACTGTCCTGTGATATTGTTTTTGGCAATGGTAAATGATTTTTTAATTTAACTCTGCAAAGTACTACATCTGAAAGCTGCATCAGTTCAACTACAAATATGAACTCTAGTGAAAGCAATGCATTTTCTTTTCAGGAGCAAAATTCTACATAAAGTAAAATGTTGGCAGAGGTGGTTTTTTTTTTTTTGTTAACAATAACAAAATGCTACAGAAGTAAAAAACTGGTTACAGCAGCATTCCTTATCAGCAGCACTTCACACTGCTGCTCTGTGATATTGGTCTTTGCACAGAGGTGTGCTATTACCAATATTTGGTACAAAGTCTTGATTTGTAGTTCACATTGTTTTAATATTCAGCTATGTCTCCTTCATTCACGTGAGCTTATATCTCAAAAGCTCACCAACAAATTGTCACATTACCTTAGGCTACACACAACTTTAAAACACACATTCTCAAGCTTATACAAAATATGAACTGGTACAGCAAGAAAAAAACTGCATGGCAGCGGGCTACTGCACCCCTCATGTGGAGGGCTTTGCTCCCTATTGGCCTCTACTTTCTTATTTACACTTTGTGGTCACTGCAGCTTGGCGAAAGCTTGATCATGGACAGGCAGTTTAAAACCTGAATTACCCCTTTTCCAGAAGCTAATAAGATCACAGCACATATTCCAAGAACACGTATGAATAACAGCATATCATGAGTGTGGCTCTCAGGCAACAAATACATCAGCTGATAACTTGACCTGTCAAGCTTCAGCTACTGAAACATGAGCTCAGGTGATCAGAGCAACTGTAAGCCTTTTTTTTTTTTTAAATAAAATGTTACTGAAGGATTTTACTGGTTCTTGTAAGTGGAAAAAAAAAGTTATGATGGGAAGCAACATACATCATTATGGTCTTCAAGCTTTGAAATGCACTGGTACATGTAATGCTAGACAATGAGAAGCAATAATGTCATATACGCAGGAAGACTATGACTTCATTTGACGTGAGCACAAGCATCATTTTGTGCAGTCCTTGCTAATGGATGCTACAATATTGTGTTTTTTGCATAGTTGAGCACTTTATTTATTCAACTACTCAAGGGATACCAATGGAGGGTAGGAAATTACAGCATCTAGTCATACTCATTATACCATGCAAATTAGCACTTGTAGAAAAAAAAATACAATGGTGAAGCAACGTATAGCATTGTGGTTTTAATACTCTTGCAAGTGTTTTGTAATAACAAATAGTGAGAAGGCATAGTAAATATAGGCAAGGAAATTTCCACTTTGTTTTACATGACTACAATTACCTAGTGACACAGTAGTTGCAAATGGATAAAGGACTTCATGTACTCTTGCTAGGTGGTTTGTTTTTAATAATAAAAAGCATTTAATGATAAAAACTGATCATGGAGAAGCAACATACTGTATTTGGTCTTGATGTTTTGACAAGTGCAGTCCTCTGATTGTGAGAAATAGTAGCTAGATGTAGTTAACAGGAATACTTCAGTGTATTTCACATTATCCAAAGAACGATGCAGTAGGTGAAACAATGAAGCCACAGAGAAGGAATGGATGAGATGAAAAGTTTAATATGTGCTGAGTGTTGCTGGAAGTGAAAGCTGTTTTAAAGCTGTTTTAAAGCTATTAAACTTTTCATCTCATCCGTTCCTTCTCTGTGGCTTCATTGTTTCACCTACTGCATTGTTTTTTGGATTACTGGCTATTTGGGTGCTGTTTGGTGATTTTATTTCTGTATTTTACATTATCTCACATATCAATTGATACAGACCTTGTCCAATGTCTTTCTCATATACACTGTCTCACCCATGAATACAATCTTTTTTGACCTTTGACATTATATGAAGTACTACTACACTAGACATTTTTGATTTTTGGCATTGTATTAAGTACTGATATACTAAATATCCTTTGAATAGCAATGGCTAATAGCTTCACTGCATTACATCTGAGACAAGTCATCACAGTGTCACTTTTTCACAGCCTGCCCTTTCCTATGTTGCCCATTAAGTCTCATGTTAGAAGAAGGTATCTCCAAATAATGTCATGACATAGCAATTTACTAGTATAAAAAATACATTGCTTTCTCAAGCCTTAGCAGAACTGTTATGATGCAACGGAACCTGCTTTAACTAAAGTCCCTATGCAAAGCCCAAATACTTATTCATAAAAAAATAATCACCCCCTATACAATGCAAATGACAGTAAGAAACAACACTCATATATGCTTCTAAATGCAGCTGTGAAAGCAGTAAATTGAGTTTCTCTCCGTGCACATGTGTATTACTTTTCAGTATCAGGCACAGGAGATTGGAAAGTGAACAGATAATGCAAACCACGATCCCTTCCTAAAAAAATATAAGTAAATTGTTAACTTTAAATTAAATATGCTGCTTTTTTCCAGAACTACGTTATATGAGGTATTGCAAAATGAATAATGCTATCCACTGAATTTCTCTCTGTCTCACATATAGGGTGTACTACATTACATCAAAAACACCTACAGCTGACTGCAAAAACATCAATCATAAAAGGTTGAAAACACGGAACCTGACATACCAGTACATGTGGCAAGAAGCAGCCTCAATCCATGCAAAATATAATCCTTCAAAAACACATAAAATATATTGTTTTTTTACGGGAGGCAAGCCTACTTGCACCCTCACACACCCTGCTAACTTTGTATACTAAGTCCAGGATTGCACAAAAGCAAGCCAAGGGCATATTCCCTAACCCAGGAAATTGTGTGATCTGTTCATCAATTGCTTAGGTGATCATATACATTCAGCTAAACAGCTGGCAACCACACACAAACACACACACACACACACACACACACACACACACACACACACACACACACACACACACACACAAAAAAATGCAAAATTCTCATACATATGAAGAGGAAACTTTGTTGTAAAACCAGTCAGTGAATCCTCAGTGACCAAGTACCACTAATCAAATGTTTTTTGAGAACTAGTGGTAACAGAAAGTGACGAGTGTTAAGCAGTACCTTTCTGCACCGTAACTGGCTCAACAAAAGATTATGCAAGCAAAGAGCTGTTGATCTATCAGGATCTGAAGAAGCCTAGCCTTACATTCCCATGGTAGCTTTTAGACTTTATATTTTGCATACGAATAACCCAAAGATGGGCAGAACAAGGAAAGGTTGGAACATTTACTTGTTGGCCCTATCCATGAGGGATACAGGTTCTAAGCAATGGGTGAATTTTCAGAGTTCCACACACTCATTCATCCCAATTACTTTTGAATGGAGTAAAAGAAGTATTTTGCTTTATGTGGAGTAGAAGACGGTTCGGCAGAAGATGTATTCTGTGATACATACTATACCTCCAACATGTTCTACTTATGTTGCAATAGAGCTTGAGATCCCATGAATGGATGTTCACGATACTATTTCACTTGAGAATTTGTAATATGTCTGACAGCATAGGGTCTGTTTAGGCTTTATAGTAGCCTGTATAATACCGAGGAATCAGACTTTGTGATGGTCTGCTTAGTTTTGTGAGTTAGTCCCTTGATTCCTTTTTTTAGTCCAACAGCATTGTGATCACTCCAGTTGTGACAAGGGTTTGACATGTGCATACTGAATGTTGCATTGTATTCAATGACTGACCTGATGAGTGCTGAGTACAGTGAAATGATTAAATCAGTTGACCTGGACACCATATGTTTAGCTATAAGCTGCATGATGAAAAACCACTTTTTTTTTACAATAGTGGACAGATGATGATCAAAGGAAAATTCATTGCCAACATAAGTTCCCATTTCCCTGACAATGGGATCAACTTGCAGGGATCTATTGTCAATGCAATAATTACAGGGGGAGTCACGCATGATGAATATTATTATACATTTCTTGGCATGTAGCTTTAGTTCACGGTTTTGCCACCAGTTAATGGTTTGGATATGGTCCACTTGGAGGATTTTGGTGTCCTTATGAACCCAAGACTATGGAAGTATATTCACTGAGTTGAAACCTATTTCAGTTTACACTTGACCAAGAGTAGGGGAATAGGGAAATGCAGGCTTCTTATCATCTAGCAGTTGTTGCATTTCAATTAAAAATTTCAACTAGATGAGAGACAGCAGAGTTAAACTATTTACTGTCTGCAAATCAAAACAACTGTACACCAAACCATGTATCATTAATTAATGTGATAGAGTTCAGTGCAACCAGGCCAGTTACAGGAGGATGTCTGAGGGCTACATATTGTAATTTGTGACAGAATTGCAGGGAAAAAAAATGCAAAACTACACGATAAGCCAATGTTGACAACTACTGATGTTCATCGTAGCTAAGGTTAAAGTACTGATTCCTGGGTCTTCTTGTCATGTAGAAGTCCACAGCTAGCCCGAGTACAAAAGTCTTTCCACCATCGCCCAACAATGTCTATGTCAACCAACATCCAGATGTCAGGGTAAAAAATGGGAGTCAGCTGGCATCATCTTCAGGTGTTTCTTGCCTTGTAGTCTGATGCTCAATACTGTTTTTCCTTTGCATTGTCAGTCCTTTGGTCACTTCAGTCAACAGAGTTTCAGATGGCTTCAGATAAATACACCATTGCCCTCAACATGACATTAATTGTCAGTATTGTGCGAGGTGCAGTTCCAAAACCATTAAATGTATGGTCAAGTCTCTTCATTTACACATGGAGTCAAGCAAACATTCCAGTAAGGAAGGCCCATCACATGCCTCAGCATCCACCAGTTCCCAAATTCTCCTTCAGAAAAAGTCAGACGATTTATGTCCAAAGGGGAGGGATGTTGGGGAATCCAAGGACATTTTTGTGTTCAGGCCCTTGACCAAAACTAATGTCACTAATGCTTTGCAGCCCCTAGGTAGATTCCTTCTAGGCCTATGTTTTCTGGTGTAAAACCACCAGAGGCCACTACAACTAAGTCTCTTATTTTCAATCAGACAACGAGCCAACATAGGTTGGGTTTGAAGCTGTTGAGCAGTTTACAGCTTCCAACACTATGTACAGCTGACCGAGGGTGAGGGCAGTATACTTTTGGTTATTGTTAGGGAGGAACTCTATGGGAACTGGATTGAGGTTGCAGTCATCTACCTATGACCACAGGCCTCAGCTTCCCCTAAATCTTGGCCATCTAAACCTAAGAAGCCTTCAGGCTTGAGGTTTGCCCCAGACATTGCTGTCTCAGCCCACGAACTCTTCTTCTAAGGGCTTGGTCAGTCTAGCCAGGACTTTATGGATTTTATGAAGACCAGACAACGTACCCTACAAAATGATCTTGTGTCAGGAACTTCCTCTGGGAAAAGGAAAAGGTACACTTCCCCAGGGAGATTTGGAGTCCTCAAAATCAAAAGATGAGGTAGAATAGGCATATGTTGAACATCTTCCCCCTAAGACTTTTGAAGATTCTGATTCTGAAGACTCTTTATACCTGGCTTCACACTCTGAGTACTTATATTTTGGTGGCACTCTTCACAGGATGAAGGAGGCATTCAGATGGGAGTCTAGAGAAATCTCAAAGGCTCAAACTCATTATAGAGAGATTCTGAACCTTACAGCCTGTAGACTTTTGGCAGTTCAGTCAGTTCATGTAGTCTTGGATGATGGGTTTGTGGATATACCTCCGCACCCTGAATCCTTTCTCCCTGCTTCTTGGAGGCCAGATTACTTCTATAGGGTGCTATAATTTCATAATCACCTTTATAAAAGTCCAGTGGTAGACCCTTCAGTGGTGTCTACAGAATCTGCTAAGGGAGCTCTTGGGTGTGCATCCAAGAACACCCTACCAAGGAACAGGAAAAGTAGATTGCTGCACTGATTTGGTAAAAGGATTTATACTTCAGCCACCCTGGCCATGAGGGTTCTCAACTGTCAGTTCCATGTACTCAAATACCTTGAGTCACTACAGGAACAGATTAAGTCCAACGCAGAGTGGATACAAGACAACAGCCTTCAGAGGGACATCTAGGACCTCTATAACGTCTCTCTCCAGGTGTGCAGACAGTCACTTAAAGGTGGATATGATGCTCCTGATGCAACATGAAGGGCAGCTGCTATGGGGTCAGTTACCTGGAGACATGCCTGGCTGAGACCCCAACCTCTCTCTGACCAGCAAAAAGCTGAGTTTACTGATGCTCCTTTGGACAAGGGGGCTTTTTTTGGACCCCTGGTCAAGAAACTATTTGATAACTGGATATGGAAGGAAAACAAATTAAATCTGTCAAAGAATTCTACACGTCCCCTACACCCAGATATAACAGGAACTACCCTTTTAGATCTTGGCCGTTTTTACCAAAACATGAGAAGGTCAGACAGACTAAGAGGAAAAGACCAGGAGTGCAAAGAAAGTGTCAAACCAAGCAACATTCAAAATATGGGGGATTCAAGGAGCCTGCCCCACCCTGGGAGCAGCTGTGACCATCTACAGCACCACCCTTTCCCACCCCCAAATCCCCCACCAACCCAGTACAACTTCCTAACCCAACCCCCCCCCCCGCCCAAGCAGGAAGACTATCAACTTTTTTACTGCCACTGGGAAGACTTAACCCAGGACAAATGGGTACTAAAACAATAAAGGTACAATAAATATGCAGTTATGAAAAAAAAACAGTCCCTTCCTAGGGATCCCACCTCCTTCAAAACAATGAGAAAACTGTTGCCTCCTATTAGGAAACACTTTTTAGTACAGGGGACCATTCAAAATGTTCAGAGAAAAGAAGCGGGCACAGGGTTATACTTAAGATTTTTTTCATGCCCAGGAAAGAAAGGTCTTAGAGGCCTAGCCTAGATCTCTCAAGATTAAACAAATTTGTTCAAGTTCCCAAATTCAAGATGTTAGCCTTGCGAAAGTTACTTCCCTTGATCTTTCAAGGGGCGTGGATGGTTGTTCAGCATTTAAAGGATGTCAGCCTTCATGTCCCTATAGCCCAAGAACACAGGCAGTAGCTATATTTTCAAACATGGGATTACATTACCAATTCTGTGCCTTAACATTTGGCTTATCTACTGTTCCAATGTTTTTCACCAACTGTCTAGCACCAGTCACTGCTTTCTGCAAGACACGGACTCATATCCTTACCTCAATGACTGTCTGATTCAGGCAAAGTCTATCCTAGAACTCTGGATAGCCTTGAAAATCACCATTGACTGCTTTCAGAAGGTGGGTGTAACTCTCAATCTTCAGAAGTCACAACTACAACCAAGCATAAGAATTACCTTCCTGGAAACAGTCAGATTCTGTGCAGCAGAAAGCCTTTCTTTCTTATAACAAAGTCTTTTTTTTCTATCAAAACAACTCAGAGAACTCCAAACCAGAAATACCATTTCAGTATGGGAATTCCTCAGGAGCCTGGGTTACATGGCTTCATGCATTACCATGATCCCCTTGGCCAAGTTATATATGAGGAAACTGCATTGGTTTCTAAAGAACAGTTGAGTGAAACACCTGCAGTTTCTAGAAACCATGATTCTTCTATTACCATGCCTAAAAAATGACATCCTACGGTTGCAGAAAATTGTTTATATCAACCCAGGGGCTCTTTTCATTCTGCCACAGGTGGTACAAACTTTAACTACAGACAGCTCAGACAGTACCTGGGGAGCACACTAAAGGTATTTCCGAGTTCAAGGAAATTGGGATAGGCCGCAAGCAAAACAGCACATTACTCAGAAAGAGATGATGGTAGTTTTGTTGGCCATGGAGACCTATAGGGAAAAGCTGACTCCAGGAACCTTTCAAATCAGGGCAGACAATACCACAGTTATGTGGTACATAAACAAGTGGGGGGGGGGCACAGTCTTATCCCATATGCACTGGCCTCCTTAGTCTTGAGAAGAAAGACCTGAAGATGGTACCCACTGACGCTCAGTTTATACTCTCATGTCAGGATGTTGCGCCACATGGATACCTGCCAGTTGCTTTAAAGTTTTTTTTTTGTTTGTTTTTGTTTTGCAGAGTCAAAAGCACCTATGCAACCCCCCTAATTTGGGTTGGTTTTTTGTACTAAATCCAAGATCACCTTATGTCAGAGTAAAAGGAAAACTCCAAGACAGAATGATCTCTGATTTATTATATATAGGTCTCTAGTTTTTCACATTTAGTCTCACTATTCCTGGATGCACACTTACAACTCTCACAATTTAAAACTGTTACCCTCTCTATCTACAAATGGCAAGTGTTCCTCGTTTTAAATTCTCTAATCATTAAACTTAGCTTACAGATATTAACCATGTAATGCTTGCATTTTGTAGACATCTCGGAAAATAAGGCCACCATATTCTCATAGTTAAAAGTCATGAAATCATTTAAATACTCAAAAAAGGGTCTAAGTTTTTAGACAAGTGATAACATTCCTAATTTTTCAGAAGATAACAACCCATCAGATGCCAAATGCATTGAATACCCTTTGCAAACATATTTTTTTGCCATTTGAAGAAGAATTGATCTGAGTGAAATTATAAGCAACTAACATGGAAAATGTAAATGACCAGTGGGATTAACATCTGCGTCAGCCTCAAGAAGAAAAGTGCACAACTTATGATCTTATTAACTTCTACTGTGGATTCGGGTAAACCTTTTCAGGGAAACTCTACTTACAAAATATACTTGCTGTAGCTAGACAACAAAAAGAAATAAAGAAAAGAAAGGAGTGCAGCTGAAGCACTATAAACACTGTGCCATTATGTGCTACAACAGGTGCTACACTTCATTCTTCATTTGCTGAAGCCTGTCTTTGACATCCATTTTATCCAGAAAAGCCTAGATGACAGGCAACAATGCAGAAGCAAAGCAGATCCTAGAGTAAAAAGAAAAAAAAAG
This sequence comes from Protopterus annectens, assembly GCF_019279795.1. NCBI lineage: Eukaryota > Metazoa > Chordata > Ceratodontiformes > Protopteridae > Protopterus > Protopterus annectens. Next base: position 327,554,812 of record NC_056743.1, read on the forward strand.
GGATTCCTTCCAGCTTTACTAACTTGCTGAGGTGAACAATAACTTAGACTCTGCCGAATGATAGCATGGCATGCGCATAGTGATGTCTGAGTACTGAAACGCATACAAATGCTTATGTTGAGTACTCGAACGCCATGAGAATAAAACCAGACAAAAGTGAAAACGTAAATACCTCTACATGGTATAAGAGTTGTAATATGTGCCACACCTGGGAGAAGTTCAGGATTTACTCACGCTTGGTCATTACATTTCATTTAACTGACCAGTAACCCCCATTGCTGGAAAATATTATAGCTATAATACAAATGAAAGTATGACTGCAACAATGTAAAACTAATAAGACAATGGAATTCAGTCTAGTAACATAATGGAAAGATGCAGAGAATGCAAGAAGAAAAATATTTTAGAAAAGCAAAATGAACTTGTTCCTTGTATATTAACTCAGTGTTGTAGAAACACCTGACTTTGTAGCCTTGCAAAAGCACTGTCTGTAACAATTAATAAATATCACAAAAAAAATCTAAAGCACTTCTTTTCCTTTGTAATGAAGAGTTCCAAAGTACAGGCTTGGGTCAGTTATATACTAGAGGATGTAAATTAGGATATTTCCCTAATTTCTACTAGTTGCAGTGACAGCAACATGGGTTTAGAATTAATAATGTCATTTTCCCAGCCACACAGATGTGTAGAGTGTATAGTTTCCCATGATTAGTAGGTTCCATTTAACAAGCTCAAAGTTCAAAAGCTCAGCAGCAATTTTCAGCAAAATTAGCAGAACTCTGACCATGTTTTTCTCATGTGCACCACAGCTCTCCTCTCCTTTCTTAATAAATACAGCAATTCCTACAACTGCTGCAGGTGGAAAATAATCCTAATGGAGTTTCACATATTTTGGAAAAAGCTGCCATCGAGTTAATGAAGTTCAATTCTTCTAATGCCATCCAATTAACAATGTATCAGTAATGACAAAGAATCACAAAAGCTTACTAAATGAGGACTGTGTTGTTCCTGCTTCATGCCCTCCCCATCCAGGGTTGTAGCCAGAAATCTACATTTTCTACTTAAACCTAATGTTGTTACCCCCACCCACCCACCTATTATTTTAAAAATGTACTCAGCCGTCAAAATGCTATAAGAAGGGCACACGTCACTTAACTGTTGCCCTCTATACACATAAAAAGCTATTTTTATATGTTTTTTTCCTTTCACACAAGCATTCTTTGTATACTGCTATAACATAAATATTTACTAACACAGTTCTAAACATTCTGTTTTTAACACCTTTATTAAATTATCACTTAAAATATAGGCACATATGCATTAATACAAAATATTAACATCTTTTCCATTTTACACACATAACACATTACATACATTTTCTAGCTTTATAACAACTGTCTTTTACTTCAGTATTAACAGAGTGCTCAATTCCTGCCTTCCCTTAAATGTCATTCTTCCTCCTGAACATTATTCTACATGTATTGTTCCCATAAATTCCATTCAGTTCTATGCAATTTATTCCTTCTCTTGAGAGTTGAAGTTTCCAAGAGATGCTCAGAAAAAATGTACTCGTCTGAGTACCCTGAGTATGCCTAGCTACACCCTTGTCCTCTTTTGCAGTCATGGTAGACAACACAAGTAAAGTTTGGAAATAACCTTTTACCTTTCAGAATCTGTTAAAAACATTACTGAGTTACACAAAGTTTGACCTGCTCCTGTTGGAATGAGTGACTTGCTAGCTGCACAGTTCTGCTTTGGATTAGATCCTGCTTCCAGACTGCTAGCTTGCATGGCTACTTATAGTCTACACTAACTGAAGGCAACATGCGAAGAATACATGTTGGTCTGTGTATTGCAGGGGAAGGCATAGTGATGTCAGCATAGTCACAGACACTGAATGGTCAGCAAGAAGCATCATATTGATGTTGGCATGGTAACTGAGTCAATGTGACTCTTTCTGGGTAGAGTAAGAAGGTTATCTTAAAAGGTGTAGACAGCATTAACTGTTGTAGATAGAGATACTTTTGTATTTTTCAGAGGTACTGAAGAATGAAACATTTCCTTGGAAATATATCGTATGCTAATTGTCATTATAGAGAAGCTCACTAACTTAGGTATAAACCCTTTTATCACCCACTGGATAGCAAATTGGCTCACTGATAGAACCAAGTAGGTCAAAGTAGGGTAGGTAAGGCCACCTCCACTATTCGGACAGTCACTAACAGAGACACCCCCCCCCCCCCCCCCATGGCTCAGTATTGGTCCTGCTCCTTTTTGTCATCTACTTCTCTGAAATGGAAGCAAATGCTGAAGGTTTATGGCTGACTAAGTATGCAAATGATTGCAATCTGGGGGTTATCACTAACTCCCCTGCAAACACTAGCTTTCTTCAAGAAGACCTATCTCTGACTAACAAATGGTGCCAAAGCCATCGTGTTAAACCCAATGCATATTTGTACCCTTTTGGAAGTCAACCATCCAGGCTAATTACTACATTGATAATACCCCCACAAGAGTCGACCCAGTGGTTAGGGATCTGGATATGCACGTAAACAGTAGCATTACCTTTGACCATCACATGGCCACAGTGGTGAGGAAATCCTGCTATGTTGTGCAACTTATAAATAAGGCATGGCATCTAGGCCCAAAGAGGTCATTATCTCACTGTACTCACCCTTACCAGAACAATCACAGAGTACAATGCTGCTTTCAGTATGTACCTGACCAGACATATGCAGCAACTAGAGTGACCTCAGAGGTTCCTTACAAAAAGAATACACGAAGTAACAAACCTGCCTTATGCAGAGTATCTTAAAGCCTTCTGCTCTATTCAGTCTCCTATTGATCGCTGAGGGGTTATATATGCTTGGCTTACAAGGCATCCACAAATCCCAGACTTATGAATATCCTGCATATTTGTAAGTCAAACAGTACCAGAAATACAAGGTGTAAGGACCAGAATTTTGTCTGTGACATAAATAGAATATGCTGGAGAGACAGATGTGTCCCAGTGACTGCTCCTCCTACAGAATAGGCTTCCCATCCATGTGAAGCTTTCTTTGTCGATTATCCAGTTTAAGAGCAACCCAAACCAGTGGATGGGGAATAGGAAATTTACTCCCGTATGGACAGAAGTAGCTTATAAATGCCTGGCACCCATGTCCCTTATGGACAGAGGTAGCCTATAAATGCCTGACCCTCGATGTTGTTTTGGGAAAACTTGGCTAGGCTTAGAAAGCCCCACCCCCACCCGGGTCATTAGCCTAGTAACAATCTATGAATCTACAAATAATGTACGATATTCTAACCTGACTGTGATGATAATTACCTTTATAGCCAGGCCACAAACAAAAGTTACCTTATGACCATTTAAATCCAGAGTGTAGACATAAGTGAAGCAGTTTAAATAGTGCAGTATAGTTTAACCATTTATACGGAGGCAGAAAGATAAACTGCTTAATTTTGCTGGCTTGGTTTTCATTCACAAAATGATCCAGCTGTTGGGGAAATGAATGGATACACAGACGAGGAAGCTGGACAACAGACAAACAACACTGTCTTCTAACAGTTATAAATATCACTTAAAATAAAAAAAACAAATGTTGGTTTAATTTTACTGTTGTTCTTTGCTGTTGTTACACCGAATAAGTTTCAGATCAACACCATCTAGAAGGAGTTTTGCAGGGACTTCTGCTCTGCCTGAGGAATATTCAGACAAATATAAAGTGTGCTTTTTCCTTTCCTACAATAAAAGTTATCAAAAAGTACAGTTTTGTAACTACCATAAATGTAGATGTTCGAGTGCTAATACAGCTGCAGTAATCACAGATGGGTTTTCTGCCGTCAGGCGGGTCCTCGGTCGGCCGAATTCCAAAGTCTAGGTCCGGCGTCGGTTGTTGTCGCTTTCTTTCCTGACGTCAGTGAGGCAGGAGTATATAAGACACAGCCAACGCCATTTTCTTCAGTCTTTCTTGCCCCAGATGTCAGGTGCCCTCAAAAGGAAGGCAATACATAAATTATAATTATATACATGAAATGCAATATAATCAAAAAACAGTAGTTACAAGCAAATATACCATAGAAGGATAACCCAATCAGGTTGTATGAAGAGGGGTTAGGCCCTAGGCCTTTACCAAGAGGGGAAGGAGGGAGGGAAAACTGTACTGCAGCTGTATTAGCACTCAAACATCTACATTTATGGTAGGTACAAAACTGTACTATGTTCATCGTGCATACAGCTGCAGTAATCACAGATGGGTAGAATCCCAAAGCTACGCACAGGGTGGTAGGCATTAGGTGGAACTGGGATGAGCCAGAATGCCCTGCAACACAGCAGTGGCAAAGCCTGCTCTAGTTTTGGAATATAAAGGCAGGTGGTAGTGTTTTGTGAAGGTATGCACAGAACTCCAAGTGGCTGCCTCCAAAATATCTTTGGTAGGAACTCCTCTGAGGAAGGCTGTAGAGGTAGCTGTGGCCCTGGTGGAGTGGGATCTGATGCCTGTAGGGACAGATTTTCCATGATAGGAGTAACAAAACCGTATGCAGTAGCCTATCCATTTTGAAATTGTCTGTTTGGTAACTGGCTTCCCTTGAGCTCCTACAGCATAGGACACAAAAAGTTGTTCTGATTTCCTGAAAGGCTTTGTTCTGTCCAAATAATAACGTAGCTGTCTATGGATGTCTAAGGAGTGTAGCAGCCTTTCCCCTTTGTTTTGAGGATTGGGGTAAAAGGTAGGTAAGTGTATGGCTTGATTTAAAGCTACCCTGGATACCACTTTAGGCATAAATGACGGGTTGGTTCGAAGGGAAACCCTGTCCTGATGGAAGATGAGAAAGGGCTGCACAGCCATGAGGGCTTGTAGTTCCGAAACCCTACGAGCTGAGGTAATGGCCAGGAGGAAAGCTGTTTTCCAGGACAAATATTGCAAATCTGTTGAGGCAGCTGGTTCAAAGGGAGGCAATGTTAATTTTTCTAGAATGTAATTAAGATCCCAGGCTGGAATTGGTTGTTTTCTTGGTGGTCTTATATTCTTAGCCCCTCTGAGGAACTGTCTTAAGAGTGGGTGAGAGAATAAGGGTGGATCTGTGTTGAATTCTGCAGAAATGGCTGAGGCATAGATTTTTATGGAGGAAAATGAAAGTCCACTGTTCAGCAGCTCAGCTAGATACTGTAATACCTGAGGCAAATTCAGTTTTCTAGGGTCCTGGCCTTTTTTCTCATTCCAAGAGCAAAACCGTTTCCATTTTGCGGAGTAAGCCTTTCTAGTAGATGGCCTTCTGGCCTCCAAAATGACATCCTGCACCTCTTTGGGGAGTAGAGTCTGTTGTGGTGTTAAGGAATTTTCCATGCAGCGAGACTGAGTGTTTTCAGCTGACTGTGAAGAGTTTTGTAGCTGTGCTGAGTCAGCAGAAGAGGCATTAGAGGTAGGGACCAGGTAGGAGTATGTGTTAGGCTCCTCAGGAGTGGGTACCAGTGTTGTCTTGGCCAGTCTGGAGCAATCAGTATCATCTTCGGTCTGTCTGCTCTTGCTTTCAAGAGCACCTTGGGCAGAAGAGGCAGAGGTGGGAAAGCGTAAACTGTCCATGCTGTCCAACTGAATGAAAAGGCGTCCACTCTCCAGGCCTTTGGATGAAAGGTCCTTGAACAAAACTTTTCCAACTGATGATTCCTGTGGGAGGCGAAGAGATCTATGTCTGGCCTCCCCCATGCTTGGATTATCTTTGTAAACACTTGAGGATGCAACTTCCATTCGTGTGGATCTGTCATATTTCTGCTTAGATTGTCTGCCAGCGTGTTTTCCAAACCTGGCAAGTACTGTGCTTGAAGTTCGATTTGCCATTCCAGAGCCAAGTTCCAAAGTGTCATGGCTAGTCTGCACAGGGGGTATGAATGTGTTCCTCCTTGTTTGTTTATGTACCACATTACTGTGGTGTTGTCTGTTCTTATCAATAATTGTCCTGGATGCAGGAAGTCCTTGAAAGCTGTAATTGCATTTATCACTGCTAGCATTTCTTTTTGATTGATGTGAAGGTGCTTTTCCTTTTGGGACCATTTGCCCTGAATGCACCTGTCTGTCATGTGCACCCCCCAGGCGTAATCTGAGGCGTCTGTTGTGGTGACTTGATTTGCTTGAGGCTTGCAGAATGGGAGACCTGTCTTTGTTTGACATGCTTGGGCCCACCATACAAATTCCTTTTACAAACATGGAATTATTGGTATTATTGTTTCCAAACTGTGGCTGTGCTGAGACCAAAGGTTTTTTAGGTACCATTGAAGTTTCCTCATATGCAACTTTGCACATGGGATTAAAATAATGCCAGATGCCATGAAGCCCAGAGCCTGCAGGATTTTCCTTGCAGTAAGCCTGGTACAATTTTCTAGTATTTTGAAGTATTGAGTTAGTTGCCCCTGTTTTTCTGGCGTAAGATAGGCCATCTGGGTGTTTGTGTCCAAGTTGGCACCCAGGAAAGTTATTTTCTGAGATGGTGTTAGCCTGGATTTCTCTTTGTTGATTGTGTATCCCAGGGAATGCAGTAACCGTGTTACATAAGCCAGATGTTCCAGAAGTATGTGCTTGCTGTCTGCTTGGATCAGGCAGTCATCCAAATAAGGGTAAATTTGTATCCCTTGAAGTCTGCAGTAGGCAATTACTGATGCCAGGCATTTCATGAATACTCTGGGCGCAGTAGATAAGCCAAAGGGCAATGCAGAGAATTGATAGTGTATTGAACCTGCAAGAAATCTGAGGTATCTTCTGCAGCTTTGTCTGATTGGGACATGCAGGTATGCCTCCTTGAGGTCCAATGTTACCAGCCAAAACTCCTTGCCCAGCATGGGAAGAAGCTGCTGTAATGTGAGCATCTTGAATTTTGGTGCAGTAAGAATGTGTTTAGGATGGATAAGTCCAAAATGGGTCTCCAGTCGGATCCTTTCCTTGGTACCAGAAATAGCCTGGAGTAAAAACCTTGACCTTGCTCATGAATAGGTACCTCTTGAATAGCTTTCATGTCTATGAGCTTTGAAATTTGTAGTTGTGCCTCTGCCCTTTGATTGTGTGGCAGGTTTGGCATGCCTCTCATTTTTTGGAAGAGTGTGAAAATGAAATCTGTAGCCTCTGTTTATAACGTCCAGGATCCACTTGCCTGTTGTGACAATATGCCAATTTCTTGTAAATAATGCCAGCTTTCCTCCCAAGGGTGCTGCCAGCTGAGAATTGCTTGGCATGGAAAACAGGAAGTCATTGGGTTTGTTTCCTGTATTGTTGTGCACTGTCTTCGCCACCTCTTGGTGCTGGAGTTTGCCATTGTCTGCCTCTATATGATCCTTGTGATTGTCCTCTGCCCCTTGTGCGCCTGTATCTACCTCTTTGGGGCTTGTCCGTGGCTGGAAAGGACCAGTTTTTAGAAGGCCAATTTCTGCTAAAACGTGGTGGTTGAACCTGTAGAAAAGCTTTGACAGTTTGCATAGATTTGGCTTTTTCTTCCATTTTCCGTAGTATCTCCTCAGCATTAGTACCAAATAACACATCCTTTTGTAAAGGAGCATCTAATAGTTTAGCTTTCACATGATCAAGCAAGATTTATTCCCTAAGCCAGGCATGTCTACGAATGACTGATCCTGTAACAGCAGCTCTACTTGAGGCCTCTAGGGCATCATAGCCACATTGTAAGGTGTGTTTACCCACTTGTTCTGCACTATGCATCATATCCTGCAACTCCTTCAAGTCTGGTTGTTCAGGTTGAGACATTTTATTTCTTAATTGTGATAACAGAAACTGCTGATATTTAAGCATATGAAACTGACAATTTAAGGCCCTCATGGCTAGGGTGGCTGAGGTATATACCTTTTTTCCCCACCTTTCTAAGGATCTTGACTCTTTTTCGGAAGGTAGTGGATTCTTAGCAGCAGAGGCCTTCATTCCCTTGGGGCCTTGAGAAATGGTTTCAGGGTCAGCATTATGGCTTTTGTAAAGAAATTGGTGAGAGTTAGGAACTCTGTAGTACCTATCAGGCTTGACTGGGGCAGGAGGCAGGGAATCCGGATTAAGGCAAGCCTCCGAATAAACATCATCAAGTATGTCCAAGACAGGAGGTATCGCCAGAGGTCTGTGTTGAGGTAACAAGAAATTCCCTAAGTCTTTTCTTGGAATCAGAAAAGTCTTGGCCTTCCCAATGGAAGTGTTCCCTCAAGGTGTGCAAGGTTTCCCCAAAGAAAAATCCTCAGGAGGAGATACAGAAGGAATGGACTGCTCTGCATCAGAATCTTCAAAAGGGGAGTAAGAGTGTTCCTCTACATCAGAATGTTCTGAAAAAATGGAGCCCTGATCAGAAGAGGGAGAATCTTCCTCCACTCTGGGTCTCTTGTCTGGAGGGGGTTGGGAACCCCTGATAAGAGTAATTAAATCCTCAGCCATTTTAAGCATCTGCTTTTTAGGCATGGGGCCTGGAGATGGGCCCTGTGCAACAGGCCTCTTGGGATGCCTGGCTGATTTGGACTTGGTAAAGGCCTTAATGGAAAAGGAAGATGAGGGTCTAAAGACACCATGGGTGGAAGTGGACCTGTCCACATTAGGAGGCTCAACGCTCACAGTGGCTTCAGTGGTTGTAGTCTGGGTCGAGGTACCTGCGGTCTCGGTTACAGAAGACACCGCCAAAGAAGTGTCGTTGGTAGTCAGGGACTGCATAGGCGTCTCGCTGAGAACTGGACCACGTGTAGCCGGTTTTGGCATGGTGTCGGTGGGGACCGCGGACCTTGCGTGTCGGTCCTTGTCCTTATGTTTTTTGGACAAAACGGTAGTCGGAGTCTCCGACGACATTTTATAATCAAAGGCTGTACCAAAAAAAGTGTTGGGCGAACTCCGCCCGACGCTTAATAGTGCGTTTATTGAAAGTAGCGCAAAAGCGACAGCCCGAGACGTCGTGGTCTGGGCCTAAACAAGGTATGCAGAGGAATGGAAATCCTTATGTGGTATTTGCTTCCCACAAGAAATACAATTGTTAACTTTTTCTGACATCGGTCTGTGGCAAGAAAAGTTTCCCCAACGGGGTACTTAGCTTTAATGAAGACTTCGGTTTCCAATTTTTCGTAAATTCAGGAGCTGGCCGACCGGCACTTGCGAACTGCTTCTGCTTCGGGCACCGCGCGGCAAAAAAGACTGAAGAAAATGGCGTTGGCTGTGTCTTATATACTCCTGCCTCACTGACGTCAGGAAAGAAAGCGACAACAACCGACGCCGGACCTAGACTTTGGAATTCGGCCGACCGAGGACCCGCCTGACGGCAGAAAACCCATCTGTGATTACTGCAGCTGTATGCACGATGAACATCTCATTATTTAGGGTTACCTCCTAAGGAATAAAATGTATGCTGAGCAATATGACTCTGTGGAAGGTTAAAATGCTACAGTGAATGCCAGGAAACCACAAAATAATTAAAAAGACAACTTTCACCATGCCAGTCTCATTACATGATTTGGGGGATATTGATATGGTGACTGTGTGCTTAGAGATACTATTCTTTGTATGGGAATGGACAATTATTCTGGACTAAACTGAACACCACACAAAACAGGATCACCACATAGAGCTGTAAAAATTAACATTGCAAATAGCTCATTGACTAAAGCTTTTGCTTTAGTTCTACAGTAGCAATACTAGCAGAAGTTGCAGATCAAAGTTCCAACTTTTGTCAGGATGTGTGACAACATTAACGGTCCATGTATTTGATTTCAATAGATTTTCTTCCTATAAAGGACCATATGATGCTCTTAAAGATAGTTGAAAACAGTTAATAGCAACTAAACTGAATTTGTCTTGCCTAACAATAAATAATAACGTTTACTCAGCTCTCCAAGTGATTATCAATGGGGCCAAAGCTGTTATAGTTGTTCTGTTTCAGAAAGTGTACCCAGTTTCCCAGAATACTTTTTGTTTGAGCTAATAAATAAGTTTGACGAATTTAGATGATATATGGAGACCAAGCGGAGACACACTTGTTAAACAATCCCATTGTGCTTTATAACAAATGGAGTGAATAACCTCCAAAATATTCTATAATGCAAACATCTTCTAACGTACACAAAAAATTACTATACTTGTAGAATATACATATTCAGAACAGAGCCCTGTGAGGTACACATTAACAGGCACACTAACATTTTGTTGTTGTGTAAAGCTCTGCATGAAATAACATGGTTGACTTCATGCTAAAACAGTATTACTATATGTAAATATAACTATGTAAGCAGCTAGTGTGCATTTCAAATTGAACTTTTTTATTAGCCACATTTTCACGAATGGTTAAATTTGCCTATATTTTGGGTTGACATGCATTTTATAATTTTATTTTCTGTGAAAGTGCTGATCAGATGACAGTAATAAGGACAGACATGAGGGATCACTTTTAATAGCACAGCAGGCTAAGTGTATGCTACGCATAGGTGACCAATTAGCTGAGCCTCAAAGGACACAGCAGGATACCCGAGATGACTGAGAGAGGGAAGATGGGAGGAATAACCTGGCCAGAAAATGAGAAATCACAAAAGTTGTCTTTGTAAAATGTCTGTATTTGCTCAGCAGCTTTTTAACACTTCTGGAAGCTGTTTTAACAGAATGTAGAATTTGTATGATTCACTGAAATCCATTCAATGACATTTGTGCTGTGGACTCTCAAAGTCAGCAGTATTTCCTCGCTCTTCCATTCGAACTGAATGGAACTAGGATTTGACAAAATACAGAAGGGTGAAACCCTCATGAGCTGTGTTCTCACACACATTATGGGACAAATTTAGCTTTCCAAGGAAACAAAATGTCATCAGAATGTATGCCCCATCAGGGCATTCAAATTTACAAAAAATAAAATAAGTAATTTCTTTCAGCTTTTCCCGGTTAGGAGTCGCCACAGTGGAACTCCAGTCCTTTAATGACTGGCAGTGGATTTTTACAGTGCCAAGTTGCCAGCCCGACGCCCAACCTTCAAAGAAGGCACACGCATTCACGCTTGCACCTACCTGCATGTCTTTAACATCACTCGATCGTGGGGAGGACATGCAGACTCCACACAGAAGGTGCTCCAGCTGAGAATCGAATGGGAGAACCTCTTGCTGTGAGGCGACAATGCTAACCGCTGCACCACAAAAAATAAAATAAATTAACACTGATTCCATATAGACTCCTTCAGGAATACACTTTTGTTGTGTCTTTCGGCTTTTCCCGGTTAGGGGTCGCCACAGCAGAACTCTGGTCCGCTAATGATTGGCAGCAGATTTTTATGTGCTGACTTGCCAGCTCTGACGCACAACCTTCAACGAAGGTACGCCCACTCACGCATAACTCCACACAGAAGACGCTCTAGCTGAGAATCGAATGGGACTAAAATCCTTTAATTGATCTGTCCTGAAAACTCCTCCACTCACTATGGCAGTCTATCTTAAAAACTTTAAACAACCATGCCATACTCTGAGAACAAAAATCAGTGAAAATTAACAGCACACCATGGCTCATTATCCAGACAAAAACTACGATGTCTAACAAAGAAGATGCTTGGAAAGAAAGGCTTAAACTTAACTCCCTGTAATCTGCAAATTTATAGAAAAGTGTGCAATATGATTAAAAATAAGTTAACCTAGATAAAAAACATGACCCCAAAAAATTGTGGACATCAATAAGTAACCCTGTTACATTCGGGCTTAAACAAGGAGACCAAGCTTTCTCATAATAGCTCTCCACTAGAAACTGCAAAATTATTCAATAACTACATCCCTAACTAAAAACTCTCCACCTGTATCCAACGCTACTACCTCCCCCAATAACAGCCAATCCTAATAATTCAGCAAACAATAGTACAGACCAAAACCAATATTCTTGATACACCAAGCATACTACCACTTCCTTTGCTTCACCATCCAGCAATGCCACCCGTACCTAATTTACCATTGATATCCATTGCTAGCAACTTCAACTTATGACCTGTGTTTGCATCAATGATAAAAAAAAACTTCTGCTTAAACTCAAACCTTGCACCACTGTCTGCAGCTAATAACCTCTCACCTGAAAACAGTGGCTAATGCCAAAGCATACCCAGTCTCTATCCTTATCAACAGATCGAGCGAGAGCTGAATCCTATGGAACCTCAGTGCTCATGTCTCTTAACTTTTGGCCTTTTGTAATATTACCACCTCTCTCAAAAATGTTTGAAAGATGCATTCATAAGCAACTCTTCCATTATCTTCTACAAAAACGTTTCAATATCAAACCAACATGGTCTCCACTCAAAACACAATGCAACTATTGCCTTTCTATCATTCAGACACTATAAACAAATACAGGGCCTTCGGCAAACTTTTTTCCACCGTACTCCTTGACCTGTCAAAAACTTTTCTTACAGTTTCTTATCCTGAACTCCTGTATAGACCATCTCAACTTGAACTATCCCCTTCCTCGTTATTATGGCTCAACAGTTATTTAACTGATAGGCTCCAGTCTGTAAAATGTCAGAAAACCGTCCCTCCATACCTGAAAGTCTCCACTGATGTACCCCAAGGCTCTGTTCCTACTCCCCTACTCTTGAATATCTTTATTCATGACCTCTATACCGCTATAGGTCCAGCTGCTTTTATACAATATGCTAATTCTACACTTATATATGTGCATATAATAACTGTCCTCAACTCCTCCATATCATGCAAGAAATGTTTTCTCAGTTGAGAAATGGCTCCATAATGCCTAGCTATTTCTCAGCTCTAACAAAACAAAGTTACAGCTATATTCCCCAAATCATACATGCCTGATAAAGTGAATTTCAAAATCTTTTCACTGAACAAAATTGAAATTGAAGTAATCTGACATGCAAAACTTCTTGGAGTGATTATGGATAATAACCTTAAATCTGACCTGCATGTTCAAAGTAACATACAAAGACTATTGAAAAATTAGGAATGCTCTACAGGCATAGAAACTTCCTTATCAACACCCCCAAAACTACTCTTGCCACTAGCTACTTTCTCCCATCTCTCTTATATATTGCACCCATCCTATCCAACCTTCAGGCTATAATTAAAAGTAAGCTGAAGGTATTCTATAGTAAGGTTGCAAAACTTGCCACCAACAAATAATAATGCAGCCACCACTGTATTGCCCTTAAGGCTTTGAATTGACTCAAACTACCTCACCACTTGCATTCACCTTATCTCCACACACATTAACAAAGCCGATGACTGCCCTGATTTGACTCCTACTCTCCATTCCTACCACCCTGAGAGACTACTTTGATCTAATGACCAACACTGTCTCAGCATATATAAACCACACAAATCCTCTGGCCAATCTCTCTACTCCTACTCTGTCACTAAAAAATGGAATTCTATCTCTTTGTAAATGAAATCTACTCCTAACCTCTTCAACTTCAAACAGCTACTAAAAGACTACCTAAATAAAACCTGGCTCTGCTCCTGCACTACCCCAGGCTGAACTAGTCCCTCCCTCCTTCCACCACCAGCATACCTTGACTACGTTCAGAGAAGGAATTAGTAAAATCTATTTGTTAGACAAACATTAAATATAGATTAGCCTAACCTATATTATCTAGTCATCTCTGTTCCAAAGAGTGCCCTTAAGTATGTTTAATGTCAAGAACTGCAACTTGTGAATACTTTATCTATTTACAATGTTTTTTTAACTTGATTTATTACAACTGTCCATATATTTACACTATGCATGTACAGGTTCACCCTGTATGAATTGAAGCTGAATTTTTACTTAGTTTACATGTCATTCTTCTGTATTAGGCTTTGAAATAACTTTATTTAACTGTAACCATATTATGTCAATGTGCAGCTTTTCTCCCTGGGCCTCCACTGAAAATGGGACATTATCCCAGTCAGACTTTCCCGGTAAACAAATATAAAATCAATAAATTACTTATTCTGTTGCAGGCTGGTTTGGGTAAAGTAGCTCTTTACGTAAAGATAAAACTTTTTTTTTTTTTTTTTTTCAGTTTAGTAGTCCTCTGATGCAGATGTTTAATACTACTACCTGATATAGCTGGACCTTGAAGCTGATGCAGATGTTAAATAATACTACTACCTGATACAGCTAGACCTTGAAGCTGATGCAGATGTTTAATACTACTACGTGATACAGCTAGACCTTGAAGCTAATGCACTTGTTTAATACTATCTGATACAGGCCTTGAAGTATTCCAGAGTTGGCTGCTGCAGTCTGTATTTGTCTTCTGTATGACAATGTACAAGTCCCTAAACAACACATTGCTCCCCAGTCACACCTGAAAAGAGATTTTATGTCTAGTGGGCTTACCCATTTAACAAATGTTTATCTGGAAGAGGGTTTAAATGTCACATGAAAAACATTTTGTGATGTGTGCCAGTAAAAAAAAAAAACGAGACTGCCTCTAGAGGAAGTCTATGAAGCCAGTGATTTGAACTATAGCTCCTGTAAGTAAATGAACAAATAAAGCACCTAATAAGAACCAGCCATGATAAAAACATTAAATATATTTAATAAATAATAAAAATCCATGAAAATATTGAATATATATTCAAAGTAAATCACAGAGTTCAAATCACAGAAAATATTGAAAACAACATTGATGGACAGACTCATACAAATAAAGAAAAACAATCTCTAAACTAAGCTTCACTATATTCCTGACTGAATCTAAGAGAATTATACTGTTCCCTAATAACTTACTCTTGGGAAGGCAAGATGAAATAAGTGAGCAGTCTTTCTAGTCAGACGTCCAAGCAGAATACTCTACATTCTGAGATTACTCCCTGTAAAATATAATATCAAAGATGACATGCAGAATGACTTCATCTGGCCACCTGACTCTAGGTTCCCACTATATTTCCTTTTGAAGTTTGAGACAGGACTTTAGCAGACTGCTACAATACACATTTAGAGGTTTAATGGCAATGCTTAGAAGGCAGAACCATTTACAACACTTCACCCCCTTCTTTATAAAAGCTAACAGATAATGGTTGCTCCCAGACCTACCATTTCTGGGCCTACTCAGCACTGTGGGGTGCCATCCAATGATTTAGCAACTCAATTAAATTTCCCTTACTTTTCTTAAATTAAGCCAGCTGGTTAATCCTTGCTGTGCTAGTGTCCTCTATTAAAACATATACATTTAAATCAGTTACCATAATACATGTACATTTCCATTCATTTCAGCAGGGTGCACTGTTGATACAGTTTAACACAATTAATGCAAGCAAAGCTCACAAATACATTTTCAGCACAAGCATCTGTACAGATCAGTTTGATATACAAATGACATATAGTTATTTATTAAATTCTAGCTAGCTGTACTGGCACAAGTCATACATCCACTGCCCTAACTTTTCACTGGCACAGCTGGCAGTAACTCCTACCATCACACCCAGTATTGTAGTAGCTCTCAAAGTATATACACATTATTTAAACTCTGTCCCTGGTTTTGCATCTTTGTTACCAACAATTTTTTGACTTTGTTCCTGCCTGTTGAGCTAATAGGATGAGACTGCCTGCATTCAGCTTTGTCAAAAGCAGACATCAGTGGTACAGAGGAAGTAGTTATATTTTGGGTGGAGGCAGGCTGTATGTGAAAACACTGGAATTTATACTAACGCTTTTGACTGATGACTGACACTGATGTTGGGGAGGGGGTAGTATATATGTTTGGGAGATTCATACTAACACTGTTGACAGATCACTGATGTGGCATGTTAGGGGAGGGGCAGCACATATGCCTGTGAGAAGCAAGCGATTACTGCCTTTCACTTTTTTTGATAACCGCACAAGTGAAGCATATGCATATAATGGCTATCTTTTTGTTAGGGGAAGGGATGTGGGTTTTTGCTTAGAAACTGACCATCAAGATGTTTTTTAGAAGCAAAGTGTGTGTGTGTGTGTGTGTGTGTGTGTGTGTGTGTGTGTGTGTGTGTGTGTGCGCGTGTGTGTGTGTGTGTGTGTGTGTGTGTGTGTGTGTGTGTGTGTGTGTGTGTGTGTGTGTGTGTGTGTGTGTGTGTGTGTGTGTGCGCGCGCATGTGTGTGTGTGTGTGTGTGTGTGTGTGTGTGTGTGTGTGTGTGTGTGTGGTTGGGGCTTGGTACTGCTCTTTTACTCTTTCCACTTGGTCCTCTTGCTCAGCTCTTAATGGGTTCTAAGAGCCAAGCCAGTCCCTTTGCTTGCCTATGGCTCAGCTCTTTTTCAAAAATCCTAGGCTTGTGACAAGGAGTGCATCAGGAATGCAACAATGTTCTTTCATTATAAAGAAAATAAACAGAGGAAAAAGAATCAAGCTTGTCTTGTATCTGGAAAATGATTTGATTTGCAAACATTCTCTAAAATCTTCAAATTTGCATTATGGCATACTGCCAGTGAGAAAGGAACACCTTGACAACAAAATTACTGCTCTTTAATTGTTTTGTAAAGGATGCTACAATAACAAAAGCACAACAGTAACTTCTGAAAAACTGGCTGAATGCCTAAGCATGTGAAAAACAGCATGCAATAGCAATGCATTATCAATTAAGAGTGTCTTTCCTAAGCTAACAAATGACTAATGATCACTGTAGTAGGGTCGCGGTCTATAGTTTTGGAAACCACAATCCAACAATGTTGGAGAAGGCAATATCAGTTTTCAAGTCGGTGACATTAATGCAAGCTGGTAATGTTCTGTATCTGATTATGTGTATCTTTTCTTGAATTAAATAATATTCATAGGCAGAATGCTTGAGATGGCATAATATTAACACTTGTATAAACTTTTCTACCATCCAGTTTCAGCTACATTAGACAGAAGGAGATCATCTTTATTTCTGAATTGGTATATATCTATTGCAAGAGTTTAGTTACTATCCTCTACTCCAAAAATTAAATATGCAATACCCTGAATTATTTTCCAAAATTACTTTTATTGAACAATAAAACACCATAGAAAGTATAGAAAAGCAGCTTTTCATATCAAACTACATTCATGAAAAGCAATTGCACTAGTGGTGAACTTGGGCATCCTGAGGCAATATAGCAACTGCCTCATGTACACTGACAACTCTCTCCTCTTACCTCCCAACATTCAGACTTGTGAGAGATGCACTTATATATCAAAATTGGAAGCCACGCAGAATAGCTGGTCAAGAGGAGAAGGTCAACACTTGCACCACACCACATGTAACACATAGCCCTCCAGAAAATACACCGGCACTGCCTTCACATAAAAACACAAACCACACACCCACCTTCACAGAGGCTCTCAATAAAAATCTACCCAAACAGCAGAGACCTCCAAGGCAGAAATGCACTCCACCACCACAACACAACACTAATCACGAGACACATAACTCTCCTAGACAGTGTGCTACTCAACCAAAGCCCCTAAGGCAAAACAGCATGCCCACCACACTAGTCATAGGTGACTCGATAGTGAGGCACACTGATGTCCCATTCACTAGGTTGAATATGGAGAAAGTAACAGTCAGCTGCCTGTCAAGTGCCAGGATCCGCCACATAACACATGCACTCAGGTCCCTCAACAACAAGTACAAATATGACTCTGTCATTGTACATGTGGGCGTGAATGACCTGAGATGTACCTCCCTAGACTACATGAAGAGAGACACGGAGGAGCTCTTGGATTATGTAGCCCAGGCGGGTACGACCCTAGCGCTGAGCAGCATCCTACCATCACCTAGAATGATACCACAGTACAAGCAGAAAATGATTGATTTCAACAATTGCCTAAGTTTCTGGGGTCATTCTAAGGGGATCCACTATCTGTCTGCCTGGGATGACATGACTGACAGACCTTGATGGTTTGCCAGAAATGGCCTGCATCTGTCACCCCTGGGCTTCCGGATACTGGTCAAGGATCTTGCCACCCCTACAGTGCCTTTTTTAGGCATTGTTCCAAAGACCAAATTACCACTGTAACAGCTACAAACAAATTTAATCTGAGGGTCATGCTGCTCAACGCTAGAAGTCTAAATCTCAAGATGCACTCGCTCGAAGCACTCCTTAAAATGGAGAATATCTACATTTGTGCCGTAACAGAGACCTAGTTCAAGGCACCAGAAAGCATCCCTGCACTACCAGGCTACAACTCATTTCACACCTTTTGGCCCCAAAACTTGGACCGAAGCTCCAAAGGTGGTGGTGTTCACATATTCATAAAGGATGCGCACACCTCCAGACTGGTAGGCCAACATAATGCATCTGAGATACTTCAGGTGTAGCTAACACTGGGTAAGACAGTGATTCAGGTCATAGCCTGCTATAGGTCCCCAACCATGTCCCAAGACTCACACTCCACATTCCTAAGCACCCTGGAGAATATTAGGGTCCAACCTAACACTCTCATACTGGGCGACTTCAACCACCCCTCCATTAGCTGGGAAAGCTACTCATGTACCAATATACTTGCCCAATGTTTCCTGGAATTCATTAATTCCAATGCCCTGGACCAGCTCGTTCTTACCCCCACTAGAGGTAGCAGTATTCCTGACCTGGTAATTACCAACATGGACGACTGCTGCTCTACACCAATAATCAACTCCTCCCTGGTTAGATCCGACCACAAACTAATCACCTCGGATATCCACATCCCTCCCACCCCCCACCCCACCCCCGCAAGAGAAACCACCATGAAAAACTTCTCCAAAGCTAACTTTGGGCTCCTAAAAACAGAGGTGGCTAACTTCACGGCACCCATGCAAATGGAGAATAGTTGCATGACTGCCGAATCATACACCAATGCACTGTACAAAAATGTACACAAATGCATGGATCTCGCCATACCCAATAGAACCAAGACGCTCTCCTCCAAAAAAGGAAGCCAATCTGGTGGTCCCCTGCCATAAACAAACTCTACAACAGAAGGAGGAAACTGATGCAGAATAAGGTGAACTCCCAAGACTGGAAAAACACCCCTATCAGCCTCAACAAAAAGTTGAGATCCCTCATCAAATCCTCCAAAGCTAGCTATGAAAACAGAATTGTAGCAAACAGTAAAGACAACCACAAGGCCTTCTACAGTTATGTAAGGAATCTCCACGGCAATACCCAGATTTGCTCTGAGCTACTGCACAATGGTACCTCCTATACTGAGCCAAAAGATACTGCCAATATACTGGCTGACAGATTCAGTTCCAACTTCACCCCTCTCTCCCCCCAGAGGACCAATCACAATACCAGTAGATTGCCAGGAACCCAGTATTACTGCTTCACAGGTTAAAACAGCACTGTCCAAGGCCAAGAATACAGCTTCTATGGGACCTGACAATATCCATGGCTGTGTTCTACATGAACTACAGAGTGAACTGGCACCTCACCTGTTTGCCCCATTCAATTACAGCCTCACCTCAGGCTTTTTCCCTACCGAATGGTGCACTGCTACAGTCATCCCTCTCCATAAAGGAGGAGCGACTACAGACCCTGGGAACTATCGCCCCATTAGCCTGAGTCTGATATGCAAAGCTATGGAACGCATCATCATGGACCGAATAAACAAGGCTATAGGGAATCTCTATGGAGGACAGAATGCAGGGACACAATAATCCTTTTGGTGGTATTGGCGAGAATCCAAATGTTTCCTTTCCACAAGAAATATAGGACAATATTGACAGTTTTGAGAAATGAATTTTCCGTGAAACACGCTGTCATTTTAATCTCCTGGGTCTAGTGAGGTATATGGAACTGAATATCGCCCCCCCCCCCCGAGGATTGAGAGCTTTTAAGAGTCCAGCTACTCCGTTTGATCTAGCGGAGACCACTGATGTAGCCTTTAAGGATCGCTCATTAGCTGCAGCACATACTTGCGCTATGGAGTGGGTAAGCATTTTGGTGGAAAGGGAACAGTTTACTACATTCTAAATTGAAAAATGACTTAAATGTGATGCACACACAACTTTTAAATCAAGTGGGTAATTCTAAAGTTAATGATATCTTTAAAAATCTGAAAGAAAAATTGAAGAAGTTTGAAAATTAGCAGGTCCACCTTAAATTACATAAAATTAAATGCGATGTACGCGATTACGGAAATGGGCATGCTTTTTTGTGGAGAAATAAACAGAATACTCATTCCGGACAATATGGGAAAACTGCAGGTAATAAAAAAACAATTATCTGTATCTTTTGCTTCTTCAGGTGGGGTAGGTTATACTACAGACTCAGAGAATGATGTCCGTGATTTCCCCCACTGCCTGCAGCACAAGAACCTGAGTCCCATCAACAGCGTTTTCGCCATAATGAAGAAGGTGCCAAAAGGGGAAACAAGAAGAAGGGAATTGGTCTCAATCCTGCAGCAAGTGAAGGACAATTTAAACAGACTTACAAACGAGGTAGATGGAATTGATTGTCCTCCTTTGGGCTGTTCCTTTTCTAATAATATTGTTTCTAATGTTTCAGATGTTTCAAATGTTATAAATTTATCTGGATGTACCTTAACTGATGAACAGGTTTCTGTTCTCCATCTTGGTTTAAAGTTTGTACCCACTGTAATACCTACGTTATACTTAATTAAACAGGATGTTTTTAAATTAATCAGGAAACTACATCTCAAATGTTTTTTTTTTGATGCACAAGGGGATAAACAGTTAAGAAATAATGATCCCGAATATAGTATGGAAACTGATAGTGAAGGTGACAGTTTTTTTTCTTGTATATCTGATGATTTTGATGTTAACACTTCTCCAAATGCTTATTCTCTGTTAGATACTAGTGGAATTCATTTTCAAAGTAAATGTATACCCACTTATGTCAATAGTACTGTCACACATTTTTCAGAAATGCTCAATTTCTCTATACAGGAACTTGCTGAGGAGCACAGCCATACTTCTTGGCAATATAATATGACTAAAAATGAATGGCTTGCTCTTAGCAATCTTGCAAGTAGAAGGGATTTAATTATTAAGCCTTCGGATAAAGGTAACAAAATAGTGGTGCTTCATTATACACAATATTATAATATGTGTATGCAACATTTAAATGATAATTTGACTTATGAAACGTGAGATTGCTACATATTTGAATGCTATACAAGATTTCTCTGTATTGACTGAAAAGGGAGTATGTCTGGGTTATTTTTCTAAAAAGGACTTAGATACAAAATTAAATTTTGATAATTGCAACTTAACTACCTTTTATTGTCTCCCTAAGCTGCATAAAGATAATGTTAACCCCCCAGGGCGCCCCATTGTTTCTGCTGTAAATTACCTTTTGCATAATATAGGAATTTTGATACATAGTTATTTGTTACCTTATGTTGACAGACTTGATTCTTATATTAAAGATTCATTTGATTTTGTTGACAAAATTTCAGATGTATATTGGACTCAGAATATATTTTGGATTACTATGGATGTAAGTAGTTTATATACCAATATTAGACATGCTGATGGAATACGAGCCTTGCAATATTTTTTAGATGATAGCCCGAGTTCTCATTACATTATTGATTTAACTTATTTTTGTTTGCTTCATAATTATTTCAGCTTTGACAAAGTTATTTATCATCAGTTAAGAGGTACAGCCATGGGGGCACCATTTGCCCCCATGTATGCGAATCTCTTTATGGCCAGGTTTGAGTTGGACTATATATATAGAAATGTATTTGTACAACAACATGTTTTATTTTATTTTAGATATATTGATGATTTGATTTTTATTTGTGATGGGGATTAAATGAGGTACCAAAATTTTTTTCAGAATTAAATGATAATGTTTAGAATATTAAATTTGATGGTTTACAATGTGGTACAGAGGTTAATTTCTTGGACATTCATCTATCTGGAATGAAGGGCGGCTCTATTGCAACTACAGTCCATCGAAAATTTGAGGATGGCAACCAGTACTTATTTGGTACTAGTTGCCATCCGATTCATACTATACAATCTTTACCTTATGGAGAGATGATTAGATTGTCTAGGCTCTGTAGTAATAAATTGGATGTGCAAAAACAAATTAGTCAAACACTATCTATGTTTTTACAGAGAGGATATAGTGAGAATTTAATTTATGGGTCTATTGACAAACTAATGCAGTATAATTTGAACAAACATGATACTAACAGTAGAAAAAGATTTACTAGTGTTAGTAATATTAATTATTTGGTTGAAAAAGACAAAATGTTTTATGTGACCACTTATAACATTTTTAATACTAGGATCTGGGAACTAATAAAGCATTATTGGAAATTTTTACATAGAGATGAACTGCTACATAGAATTGTCTCTGATTTACCCTATGTGTCTTATAAGAGAGGACAGAATTTGGGGGACAAATTGGTTAAAGCTTATTACATTGCACCAGTAGCTAGTCCCTCCACCTCATTAGTACCTTTGGGTACTATACCGTGTAACAATTGCAATATATGTTCCCTTATTAAACTGAGTTTTCCTAGGATTAATGCAAAAACATTTAGACCAAATAATTATTTCACATGTTATACAGTGGGTGTAACTTATTGCCTGAGATGTCCCTGCAACCTTTTCTATATTGGGGAAACTAAAAGGAAATTTAGAATTAGGTTGCAGGAACATATTAGAGATATCAAGAAGGGGAGACTAGAAAGCCCTATAGCATCTCATTTTGGGGAAAAACATAATAGTGATGCTAATTTATTACAAGCTACTATTTTGGAAGAAGTTTTTATCAGGAAAGGGGATGAAAGATTAATTAAAAATATTTTATTGTATAAGGAAACTGTATTTATATAAACGAGTATCCAGGAAGCAGAAGGAAACTCCAAGAGTTGCAATTAACTCTATTTATTTAGGTACGAAATGAAACAGCCACAAACAGAATATAGACAACACGTCACGACAAAACTGTATTTATATTGAAATTCAATACACTGACACCAAGAGACTTGAACAGAGAAGTTAATTAGAGAAGTTTGCTTTAAAATTTTAAAATGCATGTTTAATTGATTGATCATTTAATTAAATGATTGTTGGTGATGTATAATTAGGGGAATGTGTTTTTTGGTAAATTTGTACTCTTTGAAGGCTGTAATGGCCGAGGCGCTAAGACAAGACAAGCAATAATTTCCAGTTTAATGAAAGGGAATGTCATACAACTGGTAGAGTGTCATACCTCATGTAGTATGCAGTTTACTGTTGCTGCTCTGTCATGTATAAGGCAAGCACAAATGGTATTTTATGCCATCATCAAAGGTCTGTTAAACAGAACGGTCCTATTATTCGGCTTAAAGTGGTTAGCATGTGTGGATGTTCTACATCATACAGTTTGAGTTACGTAAAATCATTAGTGGGTGGCTGTTGAATATTTACAGACTGCAGTTCTGATCCTTGTAGCTGCAGAACTGCAACTATGTATGGGGAATAGCCATTAATGCTGAGACTGCAGTATCTCACAGTTGGTACACATATGCATCAGAGATGTGGAGGATGTGCTGGGGGCAAAGCTCCCTGCAAAACTGCTTGAAAACTGTTATCAATGTGTTCTAAATTCATTGTTATTCTTTTTCAACAGCAGTTTATTTGCTGAAGTGTCAGGAAGGAGACATTATTAATTTTTTTATAATATGTTATATTTGTTCCCCCCCTCCCCCCATAAAAATGGAAAGTTACAGTCACAGTACATTTACGTTGAGAAAAAATAATGCAGAATCCTAACAGGTTAATTCATTAACAGGTTAAATTTGTGTCGTTACATGATTCAACAGTCATGCATGATTCTTAAAATCTAGAGCTGTGCAAACTGAACCTAAACTGAGGAACAATAAAAAAATTTAGTGTGTCAAGCGTCAGGGATATCATTCTGAATAGCATGACACATGAACAGGTTTCCAAAGCACAGGTGCTCAAATACCATACTTTTATAGCCCCTCTTAAAAATTGGTAGCCTAGTTGGGGTAACTCAGTCAATAAAATAGAACTTTATATTTTGAAGAAAGCATTTCCCTTTCCAAACTTATAATGCAAAAAATAAAATAAAACACTTAGTTTTGGTTGGAATCCAACTATTTCCCTTTCCAAACTAAACTGGAAACTAAGAGTTGACTGTACTATATAAAAGATGTGGTGGGGTGCAAAGAGGATTTATAACATTATTTCTAATTAATGACAGTTTGTTTTCCTGTGAATGAGACTATGCGCATTCAGAAGTAAAGGACCCCTACTTTGCCTAGGCCAGTGAATATACCCCTCTGCTTCATCACTCTCCTCCCTTCCCCTCCTTCTCCAGCTGTCTCTTTTCTTCCTGAATGCCTACATGGATAAGCTTTCCATGATCTATTTCAACAGCCCATTCCAGTGGCCCACAAACCCTTCAAAGAGGGAACACTTTTGCAGATGCTGGGAGTAGCTTGCCCTTACAATCTGTTGTCCATGCTTCCTCCTCTTCTTCTTCCTCCACCCTGTGCCCCCTTACATCTACCTGACATGATTTTCTGCACCCATGGTACTGTCTTCCATACCTTCTAGTCTGTATTGAGACCAACCCCTGCTCCCTAACTTCTGGTTATATTCTCATCCCTCTATTATATCTGCACTTCCTACAGCAAACGCATCAATTCCTTACTTCTTTCATCTACCTACTGATGATATATCTCAGCATTTCATTCACTGCTGCTGTGACTCTTACATGGTGCTTCTGTTGACCTAAAGCAGATGTAATCAACACTCCACGTCCTTTTTCCTGCACTCTTGCTATCAGTTCCACTGCTCCAACCGATAGCTTATATCATGGTTATTATGGCCCAAACACGGCCTTTTGCAATCGTCTGCTCAGAACCTTGGCTAACATCTTTCTATCCTGCTTTCTAAGCCCTCCTGTAGACCTAACTTCCAGTGCTGATGCTGTTGCACCTAGCTGTGGCATCATGGGATATGCCAACCCTTTTATCTAATCACATGGCCATACCTGAAACAAAGACACTCAGCAGTACTGGACCTAGGACCATCTCTTCTACGCCGGTAGTCACTTCCCTTATTCTTGGCATTGCTCCTTACCTTTCAACTTCTTTGCTCAAGAATTTCTGGGCAAAGCTAAAAATAATGAGAGGACAAAGGTCCAAAATCAGGGGCAATTTTTAAATATTTACCTAATTCACCTGAAAAGTTAAAAGAGCAACAGATTTATATCACCATGCATTTTCTGAACAATAAGAAGTACTAAACTTAATGTCTGATATTACTGATTGATTTTTCTGGTAAATCACTGAGGATTAGTCAAACATTTTATGAGTGACAGGGCAAAATCTGGAACATTCTGTAAAATCAGGGACAGTTTGGAGGTATACACTGCCCCTCTCAAAAAACTATTTTGTATCATAACTTTCCATCTTACTGCAGTCTAGTTTCCTTATCTCAGTCATGACTCCATTTCAGTTATTTCTTTCTAGCACCCACCTGTGTGGGAATCAGTTCAAAATCTTTGCTGAAGTCTATGTGGCCATCTTTTCTGGTAGTTCCAATGTCAATTTTTTTTTTAAATCAGACATTAAAAAATGTTAACCAGGTAAGCCCACTGAGCATATTGCCTTTTTTCAAGGGGTTCCAGGAGCAACGCTTAGTTAAGGGACTTGTTTATAGTCATGCAGTAGGCAAGCAGATGCTACAGGAATCATACCAGGGCTGTTGCAGAGACTCACAATAAATAATTATGTGATGTTTAATGCAATTATTCAAAACTCAAAAGTCTAAAACCTTAAAATCTTGGGAGCCGACAAGCTCAAGCTCAAAACAATACTCCCAAGGTCACAAAAAGTATAAAACTTTTTTTTTCCAGAGAGCAAGCCTCTTGCATATTTGATTTGGCTGTGTGTTCCCAGTACCCCCAAAATTTACATATACTAACACTGGGGTTGCACTAACTTAAGAGAAACACTGAGAAAGCAGAAAGAAAATGAATTCTTTCCCAGACCAACAAACAATAAACAAGGACACAATATGTGATCTGACCAGTGCAGATGCATTAAATCAACTTCAGCAGGAAAGAGATGACTTTCCTCTTTTAATGTTTCAAAACCAGACAAAACAAGGTACAACAAAGCATAGGTTTCCCCTGCTGGAAGGTCTCAGAGTAACACTACACAGTCTTAACCTCTGGGTGAAACTACCAGAAGATCACATTTAACTGATGCTTCTTGGTAGTTCGCTTAGATCTTGCAGGCCTCCAAAAAAGCAAACTGACCTTTCCTTGGGATGTTTTCTAGGATTTCAATGCCACTACTCTTACGATAACCAGCCTGTAATTTCTTGGATTTTAGCTAGTTCCTCCCACCATTTTTGTACAAGGGCGCAACTTTTTGCCATCCTCCAGTCCTAAGGTACTTTTCCAGTAGCAGTAATCTGTTGAAGATCTCAGTCAAAGGGTTTGTCAACACAATGTATGGACTTCTGAGAACAGTCAGAGGTATTGCTGCTCAATAGCTTTTCTTAGTTCCCTATTTACACAGACAGACTGCCCATGCTGTGGAATAGACTTCCCATAAATGTCAAGCAGAGCACCTCACTGGCCCTCTTCAAGAGAAATCTTGACGAGTGGATGGGAATTAGAAAGTTCACCCCGGGGATCACTGCAATGGCTCTACTTGATAGAGGCACTGGGAACTAACGTTGGGTAGCACGATGCCAGGGCACTTCTATGGGCTAGGCTTGTAAGGGCTCCAGGGCCATTAGCCTAGTACACACCTATGAACGTATGAACCTTTAACACTACAGTCTATCCTTGTGTCCATTCAGTGTTCTCTTCACTCTGTGCTAAGTTTCTTCCCAGGATTGCACTTCCTTCGTTTTTCTTCATGAAGCCTGAAGAAAGGTACTCATTAAATCCTTCTGCATGTACCCCACATTCTCTGAGCTTTACTTGGCCTGGCCAGCTCTGCCCCTTCTGTACAGTATCTAAAAATGTCTGTTCCCCAACACACAGTCTTTCCCTGTCCTGTTAAGTTTTCCTCATGTCTTTTGTCTTTCCTGTGTTACCTTCATTCAGCCCTTTTCTGCTTCCTTCCCTGTACTACACTTTCTCCAACTAATGACACAGTCTGTTACATATCTTTTGCACTCTCTCACTTTTACTCTATCTGATATGCTCACATTCTTACTCACCCATTTTAAACTTCTTATTTTCCCCCATTTTGTCTCTTGTAAAGATTCACATTCCCAGCCATGAGCACATTATTCCAGATCATTCCCATATCTTGGACAGCCTTTCAGTCCACTTGTAATTCTCCTTAACTTATATTCAGCCTCCCACAACTCATCGTAATGCACCCACCTTAAAAGTTATATGTCACCTATGTGGATAGCTTCTTATCATTATCCCTCTAAACTACACAATGGTTTGATTACTGCTGGCTAATGCCACCTTCAAATGAACATCACTATGTCCAAAATGCTGTACTTTCTGGTACGGTTCCTCACCAGCTGGCAGAACCTGTCCAAGACCTCAGTCTCCCTCTTTACAGTGGCACGTAAAATCTCCCAGTGTACTCATGACAAAGTCAGACTCTGCAAGAATATAACCTTCTAGTTCCTCTTATACCACTCTCTTTTATTCCTTCCCCTGTTTGCTTACCCACTTCCACTAACATGTCTGGGATCAAACACTTTACCTTAAGTGCAAGGGTACTTACATTAACTTCTATCCTTTGCTGTTTCCTCATTTCCTCTCTAAAGATCAGATCTGTCACTGTCTACTATGTATATTATCACTCCTCTATGTCCCTCCCCAGTATGTCATTCAAAAACAACCTACACACCAGCACCTCCATATTCACATGTCCCACTTCTTCCTGTAGCTGGCTAATGTTCCTGCAAACCACCAATGTCCACCCTCCCATCCTGCATCACTGCTCACAGCTTCCTTACGTTATACAGTAGCATTATCACCCTATGTCCTGAGATGGTTTACAATCATATACTCGACGCACAAGCAGTCGAGCCCAGCTGTAGGATTTCCACATGATGAAAGTTGGAATGTCAAAAACTGACATTACTGACTGTCCAAACCTGCCCCCCTTCTGGACCCATGTTAGTTCTTGCTCCTGGGTCTAGAGCAGTAGGGAGTTTTGTGGTTTTGTGTTTGTGTCTGTTATGCCAGTATTCGGCATGCCGACTTTCTGGGAAACATTGTAGGTGTTGTTTAGCTTGACCACCTGTGAGATCCATTTATTTAATTCTGTGCCTTCTCCTGTGCAAATTTTCCCTAAAAGTAGGCATGAGTGTTGTTCTTTTTTCTGCAGCATCATCTCTACTTTCTTTTCTAAAGATTCAGTCATGAAACCTATTTTTCAAACAAAACTCTGAGAACTGCTGTCCCCTCTGGCCTAAGATGAACCATGTCCAGACACAGAGGTGATCCATGTGCCGGGCATGACCCCTCATCCTCCTAGATGTCCCAACTCATCCTCCATTCGCATTACCACTACTAGACTATATAATACCCATATAATTCTGCACCATGCTGATGAATAACACTTCTGAGAAAATCAATTCCACCTTCCCTAAGCTTACAGTTCTCTGCCACCTTTTGTTCCAGCTTACAACTGCCATAAAAGTGTACTTTGGCAGGTCACTAGCTGCCTACATATTCTAGTCACTTCCTACCATGACATACTAAGGTCCAAGCAATGAGACCAGTTTCACTGTGACATGGACTACCATGTCTGTTTTGCTGAATCTCTTAATTTCCTTGGTGACTGAATTGCTAATCACCAAAACCATAGTATTTGTCTCCAGACTAGCTCTTCTCACCTCCTTTTCCATCTACTCCTTCTCTGGAACCTTTCCTACTCCACCTAAACATCTCTGTCTTCTCATTGTTCATTTATGATGCCTTTTTCCTGTGTAGTGATGGATTAATTTCCATCTCTCCTGCAGTATCCCTACAAGCCAGGGAGAAGGTTCTGGAATTTCCAGTTGAAACACCTCATAGTATTTTTTCTAGGGGACTGAAAACCTCAATTTTCTCCCAAGAAAACACTGACAAATTCTAAAAATAGTCTCAGAGAAAGAGAATCCTTGACAGGGACATTCAGATAACATGCTCTCCTCCCAGTCTGAATCAGAAATCTGAAGAGAAAAAACCTGTATCTATTTCATCACATTCCTTTCCACATTAAATTTCTTGAATTAAGCAAAACTGGTGCAGGATAAGGCACATGTTTAGTTTTCTATTTCTTTTTGACAGGAAATTTGTGGCAAATCGGATTGTTAATGGCAGCAACAACTTCCACAGGGAAGGGCACAACATTTTGGCTAAGCAGAGGCACCTTCCCTACCTCTTCTCCCATGACTGACAACAGTGTCTCTCCCTTGTCCACTTGATAAGTTAGAGCTGTGTTCCACATGGTCATGGTTGCCTGCATAGGGGATAAGAATGAGTGCCCCCTTGCTTGTTTATGTACCACATTACTGTGGTATTGTCTGTCTTTAATAATAATTGTCCTGGATGCAGAAGGTCCTTGAAAGCTGTTAGGGCATTTTGAACAGCCAACATCTCTTTTTGATTGATGTGAAGATGCATTTGGTCTGTGGTCCACTTACCCTGAATACATTTTCCTGCCATGTGTGCTCCCCAGGCGTAATCTGAAGCATCTGTTGTTAGAGTCTGCCTGGCTGTGGGTAGAGTGAAAGGCTGACCCTTGTTGAGGTAACATGCCTGTGTCCACCATCGAAACTCTTGTTGTAGGCAGGGAATTATTGGTATTACTGCTTCTAAACTGTGAGAGTGTTGAGTCCAAACACTTTTTAGGTACCACTGTAATTTCCTCATATGCAGTCTGGCATATGGAATTAGTAGTATGCAGGATGCCATGAATCCCAGGGCCTGCAGAATTTTTCTTGCAGGGAGATGGGACTTTTTTGCCAGTGATTGAAAATATTGAGTCAATTGTCCTTGTTTGTCTGGCGTGAGATAAGCCATCTGGGCCGTCGTATTTAAGCTGGCACCCGGGAATATTATCTGTTGTGAGGGCAATAGTTTTGACTTTTTTTTTTTTTTTTTTTTTTTTTTGCGTTTATGGTGTACCCTAGAGAAATTAGCAACCTTTTTACAAACGCCAGATGCTTTAGAAGAATGTCCTTTCTCTCTGCTTGAATGAGGCAGTCGTCCAGGTATGGATATATTTGAATTCCTTTTTGTCTGCAAAATGCAATTACTGGTGCCAGGCACTTTGTAAAGACCCTGGGTGCAGTAGATAAGCCAAAGGGCAGTACAGAGAATTGGTAGTGCATTGTAGCAGCCTTGAATCTGAGGTATCTTCTGCAATCTTGTCTGATAGGGACATGCAGGTATGCCTCTTTGAGGTCCAAAGTAACAAGCCAAGCCTTCTTGCCCAGCATGGGAAGAAGCTGCTGTAGTGTCAACATCTTGAATTTCGGAACATCCAGGTAAGTATTTAGAGTTGAAAGGTCTAGTATGGGTCTCCAGGCTTTCTCCTTTCTGGGGACCAGGAAGAGTCTTGAGTAAAATCCTTATCCTTGTTCCTGCTGTGGTACTTTTTGAATAGCTCTCATGTCCATGAGGGCTGAAATTTGTTTTTGAGCCTCTGCCCATTGATTTTGTGGCAGGTTTAGCATTCCTTTTAGCCTTGGTAAAGTGTGAAAGTGGAACCTGTAACATTGAGACACAATATTCAGAACCCATTTGTCTTGGGTGATTGTTTGCCAATTTTGAGAAAAAAGTGCTAGTTTTCCTCCTAAGGGGCTGCCAAAAGGGAAGTGCTTGGCATACAAAGGGGGAAGTCATTGGGACTGTTTCCTGTAAACTTGAGACTTGTCCTCACCTCCTTTTGGGGTTGACATACCTCACTGTCAGTGTCTGTTAGAGCCTTGGGGTTGAGATCTGCCTCTTGGGCATCTGTATCTACCTCTCTGTGGCCTGTCTGACACTGGAAAGGACCAATTCTTTGTAGGCCAATTTCTGCTAAATCGAGGTGGCTGTACCTGTAAGAAATCTTTGACTGTTTGCATAGATTTAGTTTTATCCTCCATTTTCTTTAACACCTCTTCTGCCTTAACACCAAACAAGGTGTCATGCTGTAAAGGAGCATCCAATAATTTTGCCTTAACATGATCAGGTAAACTCTGTTCTTTTAACCAATCATGTCTTCGAATCACAGAACCTGTAACTGCGGCTCTACAAGAGGCCTCTAAAGAATCAAAAACCACATTGCAGAGTATGTTTTCCCACCTGTTCAACTGCATGCAGTAAATCCTGCATTTCTTTAAAGTCAGGAGCTTCTGAACTTGCAAGCATTTTCTGTTTTAACTGAGCCATTAAATATTGTTGGTACTTAAGCATGTGAAACTGGCAATTTAAAGCCCTTACTGCTAAAGTTGCAGAAGTGTAACCTTTCTTCCCCCATCTATCCAATGCTCTAGAATCTCTGTCAGAGGGGACTGGATTTTTTGCAATGGAAGCCTTAACCCCTTTGGGACCCTGGGAAATGGTTTCTGGGTCAGCAGAAGGGTTTTTAAAAAGAAACTTGTGAGAGTCAGGGACTCTGTAATACCTATCTGGCTTGGCTGGTGCAGGGGGCAAAGAGTCAGGAGATAAGCTGGATTCAGAGAACACATCATCCACAATATCTAGCACAGGCAGAATAGCCAGGGGCCTGTGCTGAGGCAATAAAAGGAAGTCCCTGAGCCTTTTCTTGGATTCTGAATAATCCTGACTTTCCCAATGGAAATGCTCCCTCATGGTATGTAAAGTTTCCCCAAAAGAGTAATCCTCAGGAGGAGAGGCTGAAGGGATAGATTCTTCAGCATCAGAGTCCTCATAGGGGGTAGAGAGTATCCCTGGTCTGAAGAGGAATCAGAGGAAATGGAAACCTGATCAGAGGAATCATAGTCTGTATCCTGCCTAGGCCTTTCCTCAGGAGGGGGATGGGAACCCTTGATTAGAGTAATGAGGTCTTCGGCCATTTTGAGCATCTGTTTCTTAGGCATGGAGGACTGTCCAGGAGAATGCTGTACTTGCTTCTTTGTCTTTAATGGTGTTTTTGTCTTGGCTGTTGCTTTAATGGTAAGTTGTGAAGGTCAGAAAACACCCTCAGAAGCCGATGCCTGCTCAGCGGCTCCGGACCCATCTGAGGGATTAGTTTCCGTAGGCCCAATACCTTGAGTTTCCAGAGGCCTAGTTGTCTCCACGTGGGAGTCGGAGGCAGCTTGCAGCTCTGAGGAGTCAGGGGCTGCGAAAGCGCCTCACTGAGAATTAGCAAACCGGCGACTGGTCTAGAAGAGGCTTCGTCGTCAGTTTTGGACCTCGGATGCCTGTCTTTATCTTTGCGCTTTTTAAGAATTGCGGTCGTCGGTTATTCTGACGGCATTGTATAATTGAACCTTCGGCCAAAGTAGTGCAAAGCAAAATCAAAACGTCATTTTATAGTGCGTTTGTTAAATCTAGCACAAAACCGATAACTAGTGACGTCGTGATCAGGGCCTAGGCATGGAATACAGTAAGAGTGGAAGTCCTTATGAGGTATTTGCTTCCCACAAGAAATACAATTATTAACTTTTTCTGACATCAGTCTGAGGCAAGAAAAAAGTTTCCCCAACGGGGTACTTAGCTTTATTGAAGACTTTGGATCTGAAATTCGACTTTGAAAATCTCAGGAGTCGGCCGACCGGCACTTGCGAACTGCTTTTGCTTTGGGCACCGCGCGGCAAGAAAGACGGAAGAAAAAGGCATCGGATGCATCTTATATACCCCTGGTGCACTGACGTCAGGGAAGAAGTGACAGCAACTGACACCGGACCAAGACTTTGGAACTCTGGCCGACTGCGGGACCACCTGATGGTAGTATAACCCAAGTGTAATGACTGCAGCAGTGTAATACGATGAACATCCAGTAGTTTTTTCCATGGTCAAGTCAAACAACGGTGCTTCTTTCCTTGGGAAACTAAGCAGCAAAAGCTGGTAAAATTTTAAAAAAGTAGTAAAAAGTAACTTTTCTCAATGAAAACACAGTAAAAAGCACTTTTAATACACTTTGCCAGCCCCAAAAGGTAATTTAGTTTAAAAACACAGAAACAAAGGCAGAGTGGGAGAGCTGGATGCAAAAAGAATGAAAAAAGAAAATAGAGGTACCCCAGCACGTTGACCTCAGATTGGACTTTTAACTTTCTCAGTTTTAATGTTTTTTTTTAAACATCTCCATTCTATACTGTAGCAACATTTCCAGAGTTATAGTTATCTCTATAATGCTTAGTATAGTTTGGAGCCCAGAAGCCCTTCAACGTGCTTTAATTTCTTCATATCCACTTTTCCTGCTAGAGAAGTGAAGGTTCCATCATTTCAAGTCAGATCTTCTTAATTCTGAAAGCAATTTGCCTAAGTCTACATGCCGTACGAGTGACCTCCCTCAGGGATTTTTTACAGTTAGTCAGCACCCACAGTTTGGCATCTACATTTATGAGGTCACTTACATGCTATATAATAAACATCAGTATAATTCATTTTCCACAGATTTAGTTGTTAGAGCAATTATTAAAAAAATGATCAATTATAATACAACACTACCTAAAAAAACCTTTAAGAGGGCTCATTTTTTCCCAATGAAGTACAGTTATTATACATATAATTGTAGAAAATTGTCCAAGGAACAGAAAATGTGGAACATATGAAGTACTCAAAGCTGCCTTTCTTGGCATATGAAGTACAACTATCAGCAATAGAGCGGTAAGACTTTGAAGGTAAGGTGTGTAAACTTACTTTTATTGCAACTCTGAAGACAAAACAAAAAATGCATTTTAGCTACTTTATGTGAAAGGAGATTGAAATGTACCCAGAAAGACTTACTAGCAGCTTAGAGTAAGCTTTAGAGTAAGCCTTAAAAGAAGAAGAAGCACCGACGGTGCTTGCAAAGATAATCTAAGAAGCCAATGATTCACAGCATTGGCACTGCAGAAAGTGTAAAAACAATCCACCTTATTTATCACGTCCAAGTTGTGTGATATTATTGTGCCACAAAATTCAACTGAAAAAGTGAGATATAGACAGAGGAACAAAATCATGTCAGTACGGCAATACATTATAGAACACTAGTATGTTAACAGTGAAAAAAAAACATTTCTAGTACACAGAAGTTGACGATATGATGAAAAGCATGCTTTATTTTAAGTTCCTGGGTGGATTTTTCCACTAATTATTATAAATAAGGCATTATTGCAAATGCCCAGTTTCCTAAATTCACATGTAATGAAGTAGTCCACAATCGATATATATGAACCTCTAACAAATAACACATGAACATATATCATTTCCTATATTATCCTGTAACTTCAAAAGCCAAAGGTATACTGAACCGTAAAAGCAAAATCAATGTACTCATCAGAAGAAGGCTCAGTTAGTACCAGCTCTTCTGTTTTCAGACTGAACTACAAACATTAAAATCTGTAGGCTTCTTAATTTTCCTGTACTTTCCTGGAATTAAGAAATATGATGTTGCCATCTGTCAGAAATGTATTTAAAGGCAAGTATACATATATACAATAAGCATTGGCTTAGTCACAGCTTAAAATGACTTTGGTAATAAAATCCATGCATTTTAAAACAAAATATAAGGAAAATTGCATATGCATGTGTATGTGTCTTAAAGGCAGATTCTTCATCTTATCTTCAAACAGACTGACAGATATTTAAATAAAATAATCCTTACATACAATGTAAAAATCCAATCCCTTCTGTGTGATGCCTGGTCTGTTTTATTTAAAATATGCTAACTCTTGTATTTTTCAAAGTGGTTATACCTCAGATTCTGGCATCATTATTTCTATAACTGAAAGTACTCTTGCAAGCAGAAAATTGTAATTCCCAATGTAGACTTTAGTGAGTATGGTCAGGTATGTGCATACATGTATAATTAACATCAGCAGATAAAGAATGATTATATAACCTGTCTATTACAACTCACATGTGGTGTCCTGATTTAAACTAACTGCAGGAACATTTAAGGTAGTGCTGAAAGCTTGCTTGATATAATGTGAAGCAAGACAGACAGGATTCTTTACATAGGTTCATAGGTGTGTACTAGGCTAATGACCACAAGGGCCTTTTTAAGCCCAGCCATGCATCCCAAATCTCTGGCAAGTTCTCATACCCTTGGTAAGTGTTAGCAGGGGCTTGGGAGATGAAACATTTACAAGCATGGTCCTGGAAGATGAACCATTTACAGTCTACCTGTGTCCATTAGAGACATAGGTGCCAAACCAGGGATGAATTTCCTGTTCCCCATCCAATTGTCCAAGTTACACCTGAATAGTGTTAGGTAGGAACTCTGCTTCACATGGATGGGAAGCCTGTTCCAGAGAAGGGGTTTGTCTTTGGTATACATGCCTGTTTCTCCAGCAGGTTCTATCTATATCATAGGCAAGGTTTAATTTTTTAGAACAGGTAATTCTGGTGTTGTTTGTTTTGTGGATATGCAAGAGGTCCATCAGGGTAGGGGTCTGCCAATGTCTTGTATTCCAGGCATATATTTCTAGTCAATAGCCTGTAGGAGACGGAATACAGGGATGTGACCATGAGGCAGTCTGTATAGGACATATTACAGATGCCCTGTATTCTTTTAGTGAAGAACCTCTATGAACAATCCAGTTGTTGGATGTGCCTACTTAGGTACATACCAGAGATGGCATTGAACTCAATGACAGGTCTGATGAGCGCCAAATACAGGGAACAATGACTTCCTTGGACTTAGATGCTAT